>NC_056750.1:456336082-456386038 GCF_019279795.1 Protopterus annectens
TTCGGTCAATTTTGAATCAGATGGACTTTTGAGGGGGGTAAAGTTAGCAGTGAACCTATCTGCCAGGATGTTGGCAATATCAGTTGGTTCTGTATATTTAGTGTCACTGTGCTGTAACGCAGAGCAGATCTGAGTGTTGCCATTGAGATTCTTGACATAGCTATAGAATGCTTTGTGGTTGTCTTTAGAATCAGTGCAGATTTTGTTTTCATAACTAGGTTTGGAGGATTTTATGAGGGATCTCAGCTTCTTACTGAGGCTGACCAGGGAGTTCCTCCAATCGTGGGATTTTACTCTTTCGCAACAGTTTCTTTCTTCTGTTGTAGAGTTTGTTTATAGCTCACCCGGACATTCTGAGTCAACAAATGTACAATAAATAATAATTTGATCCTTTTGCAAGTCCATGGAACTCTGAAAAGTGATCCACAACAGGCCAAAAACATTGATTTTCTGGCACTTAGTTTTATTTATTATTTAATTCTCACAGCAATTAAGTTACTACTGGAAAATCACATCTCTTACTAAAGTGCTCTCTGCTTTTTTTTTTTTTTAATCTTATTCAGATTTGTCATAGCTTTCTTCCCAAGAAACTTTTTTTTTATTTTATGGCTGCAACCACAACCTGCAAGCACAGGAAAATAAAATCTGTAATTGTCTGAACTTCTTCCCCAGGTGTCTGAAAACACTGACATGGCTAGATAACATAATCTTAGTTTTTAGATTCTGAACAAAGCTGGCTTCAGTGTTCTCTACTCTCATTTTCATCAACATGGTCTTCAACGACTCCTCAGTTTCAGCCATCAGAGTAGTATTGTCTGCATATTTATGGCCGTCAATATTTCTACAGGAAACTCTGATCACTGTATTTCACTCAGCTAACCCACCATTTCACATGATGTATTCGGATATAATAAGGTGAAAATATACAGCCCTATCTTACTCCCTTCACAATCTTGAGTTAGCCAGTCATTTCATATTCAGTTCGAACTGTTGTGTTTTGATAACACACACACAATCCTCAGGAGTCAAATAAGGGAAAGTAACATGCCCATTTCTCCAAGAACTTGTCAAAGTCTGTTACAGTCCACACAAAGGCTTTAGAGTAGTTGGCAAAGGATAAGTAAACATTTTTCTGGCACTCTTACTTCTTCTATTAGGCAGATGCTGGCAAAGTGAACTCTGGTGCTTCATCCCCTTCTAAAACCATCTTGTACATCTGTAAGTTATTAGTCCATATTTTAATATATTACATGAGTTCGGCTTACAGTATTCTTGAGCATTAACTGGTTAGGATGTGAAAAAAGTTCAGCTCTTAGATAATTTGAGTACTCTACAGTATTGCTCTTTTTGGGACCAGAATATAAATGGACCTTTTCAAATCCAACTATCATTGCTGAATTTTCGAAATTTGCTGACAAGTTAAGAGTAACACTGTAGCAGCATGATTTTACAAAATTTAAAAAAATTCACAGAGAATGCCATCACTTTATGCAGCTTTGTATTATCATGGCTTTCAAGTGCTCATTTAACTTTACTCTCCTGGATGTCCCGCGTTAAATCAGAGGAAGTACAGTTGTGTATCCACTTACCATAACTTTAAATGTTCCAGTGTCTTCACTGTTGAAGTAATAACTGTTGACATTTTCAACTAAGGAAGCCCTTGGCTGGCCAGAGTACCAGACACTTAATCCATGCCCCAGGCTCAGTGAATCTCAGTCCCATTCAAGGAAAAAATCTCAAAAGATGAACAGAAATCAGCCGGCATAATTTCCTCTTGCCCTCAGAACCAGAAACCCACACTCCTTGCCCCTGGCAGGGAGCACAACCTGTCCAGAACCATCCCCAGAAGGGAAGGACCTGAAGAATCTGAGAGGGGAAGCTAGTAGGGTGTGGGAGAAGGAACCTAAAAGGTGGTATACTGATAAACCCACCCTAACACAGGAAAAACAACATCAGGAAGGAGGGAGACAACAGTTACGGTATCAGCGAAGACACGTGAATACATACATCTAAGGTGAGTAGATACACAACTGTACTATGTTCACAGTGTTTCACTGTTGCAGTAATAGCCTTTAGGAACGTTCTCAGAGACAAATGGAAGAGGGAGGGTGGATGGATAAAAAGGTTAAGGAAGGGAGACCCTGCAGAATAGCAAAGACAGTAAACACTCTAGCCCTGGAAACCAAGGCCAAATTGTAGCATTTGGAAAAGTGTGCACTAAGGACCAAATGTTGGCCTCTAATATAGACTGGGTGGGCACCCCTCTGAGGAAGGCAGTAGTTGCTGCTGTAGCCCTGGTAGAATGATACTGATGTGATCAGGAAAGTACAGTTGTGTACACTTACCATAAATGTAGATGTTCGAGTGTATTCAGTGTTGCAGTCATCACATATGGGTTATCCCTGCCAGGGTAGCTCTCAGTCGGCCCGAATACCAGAGGTTTAGTATTTCTGCGTCGGTTTCCATCACTCCAGGACTGACGTCAGGTCGTCAGTGGTATAAAATAAGGCAGCAGATGCCATTACATCAGTTTTTCCTTACCCTATCAGGAGCACCCAAGAGGGAGCTAGGTTACAGTGGAAGAACACCACCAGTAGAAAGTAAATGCCAAAAGTTCCTTATAAGGAGAGAGAGAGAGAGAGAGAGAGACAAGGGGGATGAAGGGAGGGAAGCCAAGACTGCAACAGTGAATGCACTCGAACATCTACATTTATGGTAAGTGTACACAACTGTACTATGTTTTTCATGTTTCACTGTTGCAGTCATCACATTTGGGTTGATTCCCAAAGCTGAAGAAAAGGGTGGAGGCAGTCAAGAAGACTGGGGGCTGGCTAAGATGCCCTGCAAGACTGCGGTGACAAAGCCTCCCCTGGATTTGGAGAAGATAGGCAGATGGTAATGCTTGGTGAAGGTATGAACAGATGTCCATGTTGCAGCCTCCAGGATGTCCCTGGTGGGGACCCCTCTGAGGTGGAGGTTGCTCTGGTAGAATGTGCCCTGGCATTTGGAAATGGTTTGCTTGGATATGGCTTTGCCCGCTGCTCCTGCAGTAAAGCTGACAAACAATTGATCAGTTTTTCTAAATGATGTAGTCCTGTCTAGGTAGAATCTGAGCTGTATGTGCACATCTAGAGTGTGTAGTATCCTTTCCTCCTTGTTTTGTGGGTTAGGGAAAAAGGTGGACAAATAAATACTTCTTCTGATTTGTTGCCAAACAGGTGGTCTTGGTTTAAGGGAGCATCCAGTAATTTAGCTTTAACCAAAAATACACTAACTGCCATGCACCTTAGAGACAAAGCCTGGGCATGTTACCAAAGAAACAAAACTCCGACCACCCTTAATGAGTTCAAAACACTCCGCAACAGAGTTAAAAAGCTTATTACAGCAGACCGACAGAATTACTTCTCCTTACTTCAAAACAACTATAAAACCAATCCAAAATAATTCTGGAAAGGAATCACTACCCTCCTAAAAGCCGGCACAATAGAAATCCCAAGCCCTGACCCAAATGCATTAGATATATATCTAGCCAACCAATTTAACTCTTTTTTTTCATAGACTATTTCCAAACTAACCTCATCCTTCTCTAATAACACTTCACCCCCCACTTCTGCCTCTCCTCTCGTCACCCCCCCTCACCTCCACACTCTTATACTCTCTCGTCCCAACCCCCACCATTCTCTATAAAACCCATTCCAACTTCTACCATAAAAAAACCCGCAAAAGCTAAAATCATGCTCCAATGCTCCCGATAACATTCCCTCATCCTTCCTTAGCATAGCTGCCAAATCCATTACCTTCCCCATCAGTATCCTAATCAATCACTCTATCCAAGAAGATTTTGTACCCCAACTCTGGAAAAAGGCTTTCATCATACCCCTGCACAAAGGAGGCAATAACAACAATATTACAAACTTTTGTCCCATCGCCATCCTTTTTCCCATCTCAAACTCCTAGAAAAATGTATCCATCTTCAATTCCTTCCCTATCTCATAGATAACTTATCAACTCCCACCCAACACGGATAGACCCAGTCACAGCACTATGACTGCCCTCCTATCCTTCCAGGAAACTGTGAATAAAGCCAGGGATTCTGGCTTTACTGTATCTATCATCCTACCTGACCTCTCTAAGGCCTTCGATACCATCTCTCACAACCTTCTCCTCACCTATCCCTTTTCTCTCTCAATTGGTTCACCTGCTACCTCTCTAACAGGCAACAAGCAGTCAAGTGGAAAAAGGCCATCTCTTTCCTTAACACCCCCCACTGGTGTCCCCCCGGGTTCCATATTGGGTCCCCTCCTCTTCAATATATTCATAAATGATTTCTTCCGCTCAATTCATTTTGCTAACCTTATTCAATACACAGACAATTCAACTATAATGACCAGCTTAAATTCAGTTCCCATCTACAACTAAATATAAAAAAAAACCACAAAAAACTTGGCATGCTCTACTACCATAATCGCTACCTCACTGCATCTACTAAGTTCACTCTCTCTACTACATTTCTCATCCCTTCCCCTCCTTTATGGTGTCCATCTCCTAACAAACCTACAATCCTCTCTCAAGACAAAAATGTCCTCTTGTCATAATAAAATTGCCAAATTCGCCACTAGCCACAAATCATCAGCCCACCACTGTGCATCTCTCCACAAACTAAACTGGCTAGGACTACTCAACTATCTCACCTACAATCAACTTACTTATGCACACAAACTCATTTTCACCCCTCCCTCTGTCCCTTCCTCTCCTCTACCTTCAAAATGCACCACCCAAAAAGGCTCATGAGATCCAACAACCACAACCTAATAGAACTGTACAAACCTCTTCGTCCCCCAAACAAAACCTCCTGTTCTTTGCCCTAGCCTGCCTACGGAACTCCCTCCCTCCATCCGTACCACCACAAACCTCTCTGCCTTTAAAAAATCACTTCACTCAGATCTAACATACAAGTGGGAATGTTCCTGCTCCCACCCCACATAGCATAGTCTCCTCTTCCTACAGGCAACTATCTCATTTATTCCAGACTCTAATTTCATATTTGCATCCAGCAAATTCTAAGCCAATTGTAAATAGCTTCTTATAATTCTTTAATTGTACTATTCCATTTCAAGAAACTGTATATTTACAAATGAAATGTTTGTTTTTTGTACTTAATGTAACCTAAAATTTAATTTTAACTGCTGTAATCTGTTTTCTCTTGGAGCTTTTCTCCCCAGGAGTCCACTGAAAATGGGTACAAAACCAGTGACAGCAGCCCTGCAAGATGCCTCTAAGGAATCAAAACGACATTGCAAAGTATGTTTACCAACTTGTTCATGAGAATGCATTAAATCCTGTAATTATTTTCAGCACAGTCAGGAATCAACAATTTTCTGTTTAAGTAATCCAATAATATGCTGCTGATACTTTAACATATGAAACTGGCAGTTTAAGGCCCAAATGGCCTAAGTAGCAGAAGTGGATACCTTCTTACCCCATCTGTCCAGGGTCCTGGGATCTCTGTCAGAGGGAGTAGAGTTTTTGGCAGTAGTAGCCTTAATGCCTTTGGGTCCCTGTGAAATGGTCTCTGGATCTGCAGTAGGATTCTTAAAGAGGAACTTGAGAGAGTCAGGAACTCTATACCGGTCAGGTTTCCTGGGAGCCGGAGGTAAAGTATCTGGGGCCAGGCTAGATTCCATGAAGGCATCATCTACAATATCCAGTACAGGAGGGATAGAGGCCTGTGTTGAGGTAGGAGTAAGAATTCCCTAAGCCTCTTTTTGGAGTCAGAGTAATCCTGGCTTTCCCAGCGGAAATGCTCCCTAAGAGTATGCAAAGTTTCACCAAAAGAGAAATCTTCTGGAGGGGAAGCAGAGGGAATGGAGTCCTCTGCATCAGAATCCTCATAGGTAGATAAGGGCAAATCCTGGACATCAGAAGAAACAGAAATTTCAGAATCCTGATCTGAAGAATCAGAAGGAAAATCAGTTCTAGGTCTCTCAGAGGGAGAAGGGTGGCTTCCCCGGATTAGAGTAATAAGGTCTTCAGCCATTCTTTTTTTTTTTTAGGCATAGGGGACCGACCATGCAGTCTGGGCGTCCGGTTTTCTAGGCGTGGATCGAGTTTTAGGCATTGAAGAAGAAGATGGTGTCGGTATGATATGCAAGTCAGTAAGCCGAATACACCCTCAGAAGCCAGTGCCTGCACAGCGGATCAAGACCCATCCAAGGTAGAGACATCCACAGGTTCCGCAGTCGAAGCATCATCTCGCAGCATATCAGACTCTGAATGGGTCTCAGTAGAGGCCTGCGAATCTGAAGTAGTGGGCATCATGGGCTGCGAAAGCGCCTCACTGAGTACTGGCGAGCTGGCGACTAGCTTAGGAGAAGTGTCGTCGGCAGCTATGAACCTATGCGGTTTCGGTCTTTATCTTTGCATTTTTTCGGAATGTCTGTAGTCGGGTGGCTTACTGAAGCCATTTCTGGATAATTGAACAGAGTACCAAAATATTTAGATGCATAAATAAACAGAAGACGAATGGGACGAGGTTTGAAAAAATACAAAACCGACAGCGAGGTATGTCGTGGTCTGGGCCTAAGCAAGGAATGCAGTACGAACAAAAATCTTTATGAGGTATTTGCTTTCCACAAGAAATACAATTGTTGACTTTTACTGAAATCAGTTTAGAGCAAGAAAAGGGATCCCAATGGGGTACTTAGCTTAGTTAAAGACTTTGAATCTGAAACTCGAAAATGAAAAATTCAGGAGTCGGCCGACCGGCACTTGCAAACTGCTTCTTGCTTAGGGCACCGCACAGCAAGTAAGAATGATGTAATGGCATCGGATGCATGCTTTATACCCCTGACTACCTGACATGGAAGATGAAACAACAACAGACGCAGGACCCAAGACTTTGATAATCAGGCCGACTGAGGGCTACTGCAAGCAGATAACCCAAATGTGATGACTGCAACAGTGAAACATGAACATCTGAGCTGATCATTGTACTGCTATGACATCTGGTGAGAAGCACTAACCGGATTGCTAGCGCCATCGAACCTACCACTTGCAAGATCAAGTGGACTGTGGGACAATCCAGATCCAACAAACAATGGACCTGGTCCCAAATGATCTGAACTCTGCATAAGGGAAGTGCTGCAATCTCGCACACAGTGTCTAGAAGGATCCCAATAAACTCTAGGTTCTGACAGGGGGAACGATGGGATTTGGAAAGGTTGACCGTGATGCCTAGATCCTGAAAGAGACAGAGTACAATCAGTGGCCAAAGAGAGCTGATTCCTAGTGGGGACCATGAGGAGCCAATCGTCCAGGTACAGAAAGACCTGGAAACCTTGCAGCCGGAGATGAGCTGCCACCACTGCCATGCATTTGATAAACACCCAGGGAGCTGTGGCGATTCCAAAGAGTGGGCTCTGAACTGATGGTGGTTGTCCCTTAGCTGAAAGTGCAGGTATCTCCTGGAGAATCTGTCGATTTTGATACGATAAGATGCATCCGTGAGATCTACTGAGCACATCCAGTCATCCTGTGCATAACAGGCCAAATGGACTGAACAGTGACAATCCAGAACTTTAACTTCTTGACTGAAAGGTTTAGTTTGCTGAAGTCTAAAATGGGATGCAGGCCACTGGTTTTCTTGGGCACCAATAAGAAGCAAGAGTAAGTTCCGGACCCTCGTCCTGTTGAGATCTCTTGGATGGCTCTTCTTTGCAGAAGGTCTTGCACATAGAGAAAGACTAAGTCCCTCTGGCGAGGAGGAATGTTCAAGAGAAAACTCGGAACTGGAGGGGGCTGAAAAAAGGGTATGAAGTAACCTGTGGAAATAATCTAACACACTGATCTGAGGTGATACTTGTCCAGGCCAGTGGGTGGAGGGAGAGTCGACCCCCAACTGCCTCCGGGGCAGGACAGCAGGCAGTGCTTCAGGAGCGCTGAGAGGGCTTCTCAGAAGCCCTGGCTCTGCGGATCCCCCTCTGCCTCTAGGGCAATGTCTGCTGTCAAATCCCCTGCGCCAGCCTGGAGGAAGATGATTCTTGAAGAGCATCCTGGAAGGAAGACTGACTTGCGGAAAGTACAGTTGTGTACACTTACCATAAATGTAGATGTTCGAGTGCATTCACTGTTGCAGTCACCACCTGTGGGTTATACCTGCTGTGGTAGCCCTCAGTCGACCCGAATACCAAAGTAAATGTTTTTGTGCATCGACTGCAGTCGCCTGTAGTCTGACGCTAGGTCATCAGTGCTATAAAGCAAAGCAGCCGACATCATAACATCAGTTTTTTTTGCCCTAACCCATCAGAAGCACAAGAAAAAAAAGTGAGAGAAGTGGTCCTGGTGGCTAAAAGCCACCTAGGGAAGCTTATGTACCCCTAGGGGAAGATGTGAAATGGAAGATGGAGGAAGGGAAACCAAGACTGCAACAGTGAATACACTTGAACATCTACATTTATAATAAGTGTACACAACTGTACTATGTTCTTCGTGTTTTACTGCTGCAGTCATCACCTGTGGGAGGATTCCCAAAGCTGAGGAAAGGTGTGGAAGGACAGGATGAGTCCTAGTTATGGGTTAGGAGGCCCTGCAGAATTGCAGAGGCAAACCCTGCCCTAGACTTAGAAAAGAGGGGTAGGTGGTAATGTTTTGTAAAGGTATGGACAGAGGTCCATGTGGCTGCTTCCAAGATGTCCCTGGTGGGTACTCCTCTGAGGAAAGCAGTGGAAGTGGAGGTTGCCCTAGTGGAGTGGGTACGGATAGACTTAGGGGTGAGTTTCCCATGTAGTCTGTAGCAAAAATGAATACAGTGTGAAATCCATTTGGAAATGGTTTGTTTGGAGATTGGTTCCCCTCTGACCTTGGGGCAAAGCTTACAAGTAGTTGGTCTGTTTTTCTGAATGGCTTAGTACGGTCCAGATACTATCTGAGTTGCCTGTGTACATCTAGTGAGTGTAGGATTCTTTCCCCCTTGTTTTGAGGGTTGGGAAAAAAGGTGGGAAGGTGTATGGCATGGTTAAGGGTCACATCAGATACCACCTTGGGCATAAAGGAGGGGGTTAGTCCTCAGGGAGTCTCTGCATGGAAAATGATGAAGGGCTCAACAGCCATGACAGCTTGAAGTTCTGAGACCCTTCTGGCTGATGTGATAGCTAGTAGGAAGGCAGTCTTCCATGACAGGTATTTTAATTCTGTATAAGTAGTAGGTTCAAAAGGAGGCAAGGTTAGGTTTTTCTAACATAATTCAGGTCCCAGGGTGGCGTGGGAGGCCTGATATTAAAAGACCCTCTGAAGAATTGCTTAATCAAAGGAGGAGAGAAAAGGGATAGGTATGAATCATAATAGGCTGAAATGGCAGAGGCATGAATTTTAATAGAGGAGAAAGAGGCCACTATTGAGCAACTCTGTAAGGTAATCCAGGATGAGAGGGATGGGAAGTTGGGAGGTAGTGGGTTTGATTGTTTCCAGGAGTAGAATCTTCCATTTTCCTGCATATGATTTTCTTGTGCTGGGCCTTCTGGACTCTGTGATGATGTCCATGACCTCTTTGCTTAACAGGGACTCCTTGTTAGGTTTTAGTGTACAAGCCATGCTGAAAGATTGAGAGTCTGTAGAGTATGGGTGCAGTACCTTCCCACCCTCCTGGGTCAAGAGGTCTGGCATCAGGGGAAGCAGCTTTGGGGGCTGTAAGGTTAGGATGCCTAACAGGGGGTACCCAATACTGTCTGGGCCAGTCTGGAGCAATGAAGATGGCCCTTGGTCTCTCCTCTGTTATTTTGATTAGAACCTTGGGAATAAGGCACACAGCAGGGAATGTGTACACAAAGAGTGAGTTCCAGGGGAAGGTCAAGGCATCCACCTTCCACGCTAAGAGGTGGAACTCCTTGGTGCAAAACTTTTGCAGATGGTGGTTGAGATGCGAGGAAAAGAGATCCACTTCTCGGGTCCCCCACTCCTGAGTGACTTGCAGAAAGATTTCTCTGTGGAGCTACCACTCATGAAGGTACAGAAAGTTTCTGCTTGGGTGGTCTGCCAGGGTGTTGTTGACTACTAGTAGGTATTGGGCAATTAGGTGTAGCCCCATGGAGGTGGCTGTAAGCCAGAGACTCATGGCTAACCTGCACAGGGGGAATGATTGGGTGCCCCCCAGCTTGTTGATGTACCACATCACTGTAGTGTTCTCTTTTTTATAAGAATGACCCCTGGCCTGAGATGGGGTTGGAATGAAGTCAGAGCCTTTTGTACTGCCATCATTTCTTTCTGAATGATGTGCAAGTGAAGTTGCTGGGCATTCCAAAGGCCTTGGGTACACCTGCCTGGTAGGCGAGTGCCCCAAGCATTGTCTGAGGTGCCGGTGGTGATGGTCTGGCCGGAAGTGCAGAGGATAAAGGGAAGACTCATGCCCTTATACACGGGATAAGATGGAGTGTGGTCTCTAGGTATCGAGTGTGCTGACACCAAAGGTTCTTTAAGTACCACTGAAGTTTTCTCATGTGAAGCCTGGCGAGGGGGATAAGGATGCAAGATGCTATGTATTCCAGGGTTTGCAGGAACTTCCTTGCAGTGAGGTGGCTTCTGGAAGCCAGCTGGGTGAAGAAGAGAGGCAGGAAGCTCTGCTTTTCTGGGGATAGGAAGGCCATTTGGAATGCTGTGTCTAGCACAGCTCCTAGGAAAATAACTTTCCTGGTTGGGTTTTGTTTAGATTTTTTTCTCGTTGATGGTGAACCCTAGGGAAGTAAGGAGAGATTTGACAAAGAGAAGTCCCGGAGCAAATCGTCTTTGCCCGCTGCCTGAATGAGGCAGTCATCCAGGTAAGGGAAATCTGTGTATGTCTCTGTCTGCAGAATGCTATAGCCAGGGCCAAGCATTTGGTGAATACTCTGGGAGCAGTAGAGAAGTCAAAGGGCAGTGCAGAGAACTGAAAGTGTTAAGAGCCTGCTCTGAAGAGCAGAAATTTTCTGCATGATTCCCCGATGGGGATGTGGAGGTAGGCATCTTTTAGGTAGAGTGTCACAAGCCAGACATTTTTTGTTAGCATAGGCAGGAGCTGCTGCAAAGTAAGCATTTTGAATTTAGGGACCACCAAGGAGGTGTTCAGTTTGGATAGAGCCAGGATGGGGCACCAAGTGCCCTCTCTTCTGGGAACAAGGAATAGTCTGGAGTAAAAACCTTCTCCTGTTTGATTTGAAGGGACAGGTTCTACTGCCCCCTGGGATATTTAAGTTTGGACCTGTTTCAATGCCTCTGCCCACTGGTTTTGAGGGTAAGACTGGGCACTCTATTGGAATTGGAAGGTCGCTGAAAGAGAATCTGAGAAATGATTTTTAAGACCCATTGGTCCTTGGTTATAGAAACTCAATTGTCTTTGAAGAGGGTGAGCCTTCCTGCTAATTTTTGATGAGTGAAGGGAAAGTCATTGTGAGTGCTTGTCATAAAAGCTTGGCTTAGAACTGGCTACCTTAGAGACCGAAGTAGTCCACTGTTTGCTTCTTTGCTGGCCCTGGGATAGGTGCCTCGTTGGCCTGTCCCTGCGGGGTTTACCTTGGCCCTGTCTGCTGGGTGCAGGGAAGGTCCAGTGCTTAGACAAAGTTTCTGCTGAATCTGGGAGGTTGAACTTGAAAGAAATCTTTTACTGTTTGCATAGATTTTCCTTTGTCTTCCATCTTTTTAAGCACTTCTGCATTTTCCCCAAATGGGTGCTCCTTGTCCTGGGCCGCATCAATAAGTTTGTTACTTCAGCCTTGTAGGTCTCCTAATAACAGACCCTGTCACTGTTGCCCTGCTAGAGGCCTCTAGGGTGTCATATCCAGCCTGTAAAGAGTGCTTGGCAACTTGACAAGCAGAGTGTGTCAGCTCCTTTGAGTTGGCACAGTCAGGAGAGGAAGCAATCTTCTGTTTTAAATTGTTCCAAAGTGCGTTGTTGATATTTTAACATATGCAAATGACTATTGACTAAGGCTGCAGAGGTGTATACTTTCTTACCTCATCTGTCCAGAGCTCTGGAATCTTCGTCAGAAGGAAGGGTATTCTTGGAAGAACTAGTCTTAGCTCCTTTGGGCCCCTGTGTAATGACCTCAGGGTCTGCAGCAGGATTCCCATACAGGTATTTCTGAGAATCCGGTATTCTATAGTACCTGTCAGGTTTACTTTGAGCAGGAGGCAGGGCATCAGGGGCTAAGCTGGATTCATGGAAAACATTATACACCACCTCCAAAATGGGTTGGATGGCCAGGGGTCTCTGCTGGGTCAGGTCCAAAAACTCTCCAAGTCTTTTCTTAGACTGTGGGAAATTTTGAGATTCCCACTGGAAATATTCCCTGAGAGAATGAAGTGTTTCCCAAAGTAAGAGGCTCTCAGGAGGGGAGGCAGAAGGGATGGATTCCTCTGCATCTGAATACTCAAACAGTTAAGGGATATTGTTACTCTTCAAAAGCAAAATAATCAGATTCCTCAGACTTGGTTTGTCATAATTTCTGGAGAAAGATGCCTTTTCCTTTTAGGAGTGGGGGCCTGAGTACCTCTGATAAAGGGGAGGAGATCCTCCACCATTTTTTGAGCTTGGAGTGGGGGAGAAGTAGCAAGATGGTGGCAGGGGTGGGGGGGGGTAACGCTACCACAGAAAACAAATCTGAAAAACAATACAAAAAAAAACCCCTAAAAAATGAATATACTGAGGTGGGTAACCAATAATATTGCAAAATATGTTTATTAGTTAACTCAGAAAAATATTAGCAGCAGCCAGCTTTCAAACATATTAAGAGAAATTTGGAAGAGAACCCCACTTTAAAAAACATTTTGGGTAAAGTGAATGACATGATAGCCTATGAATAAGTTTTAGATGCTGGGACAATTCCTAATGAACAGATTTCTACAAGTTACTAGGATGGCACATCCAAGCTTAGATAATGTATTAATTGACAGCCTCTGGCTCTCCGTTGTGTAAGCCTGTAAATAAATAAGCACTGTTGTTCAGGACAGCTTTGTACAATTTTGAGGATTTTTTGAGACTGTTTCTATATACATCTAGTCTATGCTTGCACAGTGTGAATGCACTTTACGAAGTCAAACTTCTCACAGGCCAAATAACCAAAAATATCAACTAATGTATTAGGCAATTCAACATCCTGATCTAGTCCTACTACATGAAAGACCATTTAAATGTCTGCACTCACAAGTCAGTAGTTTCTGATTCAATTGCTTTCTTGGTATCTGGCACGCTGTTTTGCATTCAGGGCCTTTTAACTACAATAGTAAAAAATTATTTTCTGCCATACTTTTATAGTCTCAGCCAGTATTTCACCACTTTACTACTTTGGTGGTGGTGCTGCGGAAGCGTTGTCGCCTCACAGTAAGACGTTGTCCTGTTTGATTCTCAGCTAGAGGGTCTTCTGTGTGGAGATGTGCGTGAATGGGCGTACCTTCGTTGAAGGTTGTGCGTCAGGGCCGGCAACTTGGCACGTAAAAATCTACTGCCAATCATTAGCAGACCGGAGTTTCTGCTGTGGCAAACCCTAACCGGGAAAAGCCGAAAGACACAACAACACCTACTTTGGAGCGCTTGCCAGCAGTTTGACTGCATCTTATTGTGCTGCCTATTTTATTCTCGGATTTTACAAAATCACTGCTCCCCATTTTTAGAAAGACAACAGCATTTATTTTTTTCTTGTTTTGCCCCAATAACACATGGATCATTAAGAAAATTCAACACTCTAAGCATTCTCTAAAACACCCCTTCCAAATGACTCTTCCATTACTGTTTCTATGAATATGACTAATGTTAAACACTTCTTCCTCAAATTTAAACACAAGAAATTTGAATTTCAATTGTGCCACACTTCCTGTGCACCTCATGGCTTTTTTCTCCTCTCATCTTCTATTAATATGCATTTTCACTTCAGGCTTTATCTTTTACTTACTACCTCAATCACAGTATCTTCCAGACTTCACTTCAGTTAACTCAGAACTGTGCTTCTGCAATTTCACTCACTCATTCTGGACAGGTGTAAAAACAAGATCAACTGTGTTTAATCACTTCTTACATTACAGATTATTCTGCATCAAATCAACCAAGTCATGTAACTCAAGCCATACTCTCTAGCTCAGTAACCAAGTACAGTTGAATACACTTAATGCAAATGTTCGAGTGTATTCACTGTTGCAATCCTGACTGTTGGGATTTCCTGCTGTGAAAGCCCTTGGCTGGCCTGACTACAAGAGAAAACTTTTTGTCTCCCAAGCTAGCGGAAGTCCTAACAGATGTCAGTATGCTCAGGTGTAAAGGGAGCCAGGCTGCATCATCACTTCAGTATTTTCTTGACCCCTTCTAGGAGGAGCCCAAAGTGTACCACAGGTGAACCAATGTTGGGGGACCTAAACCAAGGTAGTCTGGGGTAGTGCCCCACGGCTATTTTAGTCGATTTTTGTAGCCTACCTAATATGCTGAGGGGGTAGGAGGAGGGAAAGACTGCAACAGTGAATACACTTGAACATCTACATTTATGTAAGTGTTCAAAACTGTACTATGTTTTGTGTTTCACTGTTGCAGTCCTAACTGTAGGGAAGATTCCCAAAGTTTAATTGAGGATGGAAGGAGATCATGGAGAAGAGGATTCCCTGCAGGACTGTGGATGCAAATCCTGCTCAAGACTTAGAAAAACGGTCAGGTGATAGTGCCTTGTGAAGCTATGCACAGACCAGGTGGCTGCCTCCAAAATGTCTTTAGTGGGGACCACATTAAGGAAAGCTGCAGAAGTAGCTGTAGCCCTGAGTGTGACCTAATCAAATCAGGGGGCTTTTTGCCATAATGGCGGTCAGTGGGCTACCCACTTGGAAACTGTTTAGAAGGTGGATTTCCTTCAGAGCCAGGGGCAAAGGTTATAAACAGCTGGTCTGATTTCCTCAATGATTTTGTCCTGTCTAGGTAGAACCTTAGCATTCTGTGTACATCCGAAGTGTGAAGTATTCTTTCCCTTCTGTTCTGAGGGTTGGGGAAGAACACAGGTAGATGAATGGCCTGATTTAGAAACACATTTGTGGCCACCTTAGGCATGAATGAAGGGTTAGTTCTGAGGAGGAGACTGTCTTTACAGAAGATAATGAAAGGTTCCACTGCCATTAAGGCCTGCAGTGACTGCCAGTAGTAGGGCAGTTTTGCAAATAAGAAACTTTAAAGAAGCATAAGCTGCTGGCTCAAAAGGAGGCAAAGTAAATTTTTTCTAGGACATGGTTGAGGTCCCATGGAGAGATGGGTTTCCTCCTGGGAGGTATAATGTGGATGACACCCTAAGAAAAGTACATTTTTGTATCTACCATAAATGTAGATGTTCGAGTGTATACCCTGCTGCAGTCATCACACTTGGGTTATCCTGTCGTCAGGCGGTCCTGCAGTGGGCCAGAATTCCAAGTCTTGGTCCAGCATCGGTTGCTGTCGCTTCTTCCCTGACGTCAGTGCACCAGGGGTATGTAAGAGGCATCAGACGCCATTTTCTTCAGTTTTTCTTGCCCTAGATGTCAGGTGCCCCCCCAAAAGATGGTCAGTAGATAGTACCAATAATAAAAGCTTAGCACAAACAAAACATCCCTCCAGCTATATGCAAATACACCACAAAGGTTGCATCAGATTTTAAGGAATTGAAAGGTTTTAGTTAGGTCAGAGGGGATGGAGGGAGGGTAACCTGGAATGCAGCAGGGTATACACTCAAACATCTACATTTATGGTAGGTACACAACTGTACTATGTTCATCGTGTTACCATGCTGCAGTCATCACACTTGGGTAGAATCCCAAAGCTAAGGACGGGAGGTGGAGTCAAACAGGGTTAGAGGAGGCTAGAAGGCCCTGCAAAACTGCAGTGGCGAAGCCAGCTCTAGTCTTAGAGTAAAGTGGTAAGTGATCGTGTTTGGTGAAGGTGTGTACTGAACACCAAGTTGCAGCTTCCAGAATATCCTTGGTTGGCACCCCCCTGAGAAAGGCTGTAGATGTAGCTGCTGCCCTGGTGGAGTGGGGCCTTATGCTAGCATGAACTGGTTTTCCATGATGGGTGTAGCAAAAACGTATGCAATGTCCTATCCATTTGGAATTGGTCTGTTTTGAAATGGCCTTTCCTTGTGATGCTGTAGCATAGGATACAAAACGTTGGTCAGATTTTCTGAAAGCCTTAGTTTTATCCAAGTAGTAACGTAGTTGCCTGTGAATGTCCAAGGAATGCAGGAGTCTTTCTCCTTTGTTCTGTGGATTTGGAAAGAAGGTGGGTAAGTGGATGGTTTGATTTAGAGCCACACTGGATACCACCTTTGGCATAAAGGAGGGGTGAGTTCGTAGAGAAACTCTGTCTTGATGAAAAATGAGGAAAGGCTCTACTGCCATTAGTGCCTGTAGCTCTGAGACTCTTCTGGCTGAAGTAATTGCTAGCAGCAGGGCAGTCTTCCATGACAAACTTTAAGTCAGCTGAGAAAGCTGGCTCAAAAGGTGGCAGCGTAAGTTTTTCCAGAACAAAATTTAGGTCCCAAGTTGGTGTTGGCGCTCTCCTGGGAAGCCTAATGTTTTTTGCCCCTCTGAGATACTGCCTTAGAAGTAGATGTGAAAATAAGGGAGGATCCGTGTTGTAGTGAGCTGAAATAGCGGAGGCGTGGATTTTAATAGATGAAAAAGAAAGTCCTTTGTGTAACATCTCAGTTAAATATTGTAGAATCTGAGGCATGTCCGGCTGAAGGATATTTTGGCCTTTAGCTTGGCTCCAGGCACAAAATCTTTTCTATTTGTATGAGTAGGCTTTCCTGGTGCTCGGCCTCCAGGCCTCCAGAATGGCATCCATAACAGCTTGTGAAAGAGGGGCTGGCTGGTTGCTTAGGTGATGTGCCATGAAGCCAAATTTAAGGTTTTGAGCTGGCTGTGTAGAATCTGATTGCCTTGCTGTGTGAGTAGATGAGGAATTTGTGGTAAAATCCATGGTGGGCCCTGGGCCATGTTCCTTAGTAGTGGGTACCAGTACTGGAGTGGCCAGTCCGGGGCAATGAGTATAATTTGAGGTCTCTCCATTCTGACTTTTAGCAGCACCTTTGTGTGAAGGGGTAATGGAGGAAAGGCATATACTGTCACCATTTTCCAACTGAAAGAGAGTGCGTCCACTTTCCAAGCTTGATGGTGAAATGTCCTTGTGCAAAATTTTGAAAGCTGATGGTTTTGGGGGTTGGCAAACAGGTCTATGTCTGGGCGCCCCCATTTTTGAGTTACCATTGTAAATACTTGTGGATCCAGTTTCCACTCGTGGGGATCCATGATGTTTCTGCTTAGGTCATCTGCCAATGTGTTCTTTTTTCCTGGCAGGAATTGAGCTTGTAATTGAACTTGGTAAGCCAGTGCTGTGTTCCACAAGGTAATTGCTTGCCTGCATAGAGGGTAGGAGTGTGCACCCCCTTGTTTGTTTATGTACCACATTACTGTGGTGTAGTCTGTCCTTATTATAAGCTGTCCTGGATGTAAGAGGTCCTTGAAAGCTGTCAGAGCATTCTGTACAGCTAGCATTTCTTTTTGATTGATGTGCAGATTCCTTTGATCTGCAGTCCATATGCCTTGAACGCACCGTCCTGCCATGCGTGCCCCCCAGGCACAGTCCGATGCATCTGTTGTCATAGTTTGCCTGGCTGGGGGTAAGGTGAAAGGATGACCCTTGTTGAGGTGACATGCCTGTGACCACCATAGAAACTCCTACTGAAGACAGGGAATGAGAGGTATCATTGTTTCCAAGCTGTGGCTGTGTTGAGTCCATACGCTTTTCAGGTACCATTGTAATTTCCTTATATGCAGTTTTGCAAATTGTATTAGTAGTATGCAAGATGCCATGAAGCCCATGGCCTGCAGAATTTTTCTTGCAGGGAGTTGGGTCTTTGTTGCCATTATTTTGAAGTATTGAGTTAGTTGTAGCTGTTTGTCTGACATCAGATAAGCCATCTGGGCCATTGTCTGACGTCAGATAAGCCATCTGGGCCGTTGTATTCAAGCTGGCACCCAGGAATGTCATTTTGTGAGGGCACTAGTTTTGATTTCTTTTCGTTTACTGTGTACCCTAGGCAACTTAGGTGTTTTACAAAAGTCAGATGTTGTAAGAGAATGTCCTTGCTTTCTGCTTGGATGAGGCAGTCGTCCAGGTATGGGTATATTTGAATTCCTCTTTGTCTGCAGTATGCAATTACTGGTGCCAGGCATTTTGTGAAGACCCTAGGTGCAGTAGATAAGCCAAAGGGCAGTGCAGAGAATTGGTAATGGGTTGAACCTGCAATGAAACGGAGGTATCTTCTGCAATTTTGTCTGATAGGGACATGCAGGTATGCCTCCTTGAGGTCCAACATTACTAACCAAGCTTTCTTGCCCAACATGGGAAGAAGCTGCTGTAGTGTTAACATCTTGAATTTGGGTACTTGCAAGAAGGTGTTTAGAATTGAAAGGTCCAGAATGGGTCTCCAAGCATTGTCCTTTCTGGGGACTAGAAAGAGCCTTAAGTAAAATCCTTGGCCTTGCTCCTGTGTAGGTACCAGTTGAATGGCTCTCATGTCCATGAGAGCTGTAATTTGTTTTTGTGCCTCTGCCCATTGATTTTGTGGCAAGTTTGGCATTCCTTTTATCCTTGGAAGGTGTGGAAATGGAATCTGTATCCTTGTGAGGTAATGTCTCAGGCCTATTTGTCCTTTGTGACGATGCACCAGTTGTCTATAAAAAAATGCTAATTTTCCTCCCAAGGGAGCTGCCAAGAGAGTTTTACTTGGCAGTTTGAGGTTTAAGTCATTGTGTTTGTCTTCTAGTAGTTTGGGACTTGTCTTCTCCTCCCTTCTGTGTTGCAGTGCCCCACTGGTGAGGTTTGTAAGGGATTTGTGCTTGTCCTCTGTCCTTTGGGCATCTGTATTTACCCCTCTGTGGTCTGTCAGAAACTGGAAAGGACCAATTTTTTGTTGGACAATTTCTGCTGAAGCGTGGGGGTTGTACCTGTAAGAAATCTTTGACCGTCTGCATAGATTTTGCCTTATCCTCCATTTTCTTTAAAACCTCTTCTGCTTTAACCCCAAATAAGACATCCTGCTGTAAGGGTGCATCTAGTAACTTTGCTTTAACATGATCAGGCAGAGTTTGTTCCTTTAACCAAGCATGCCTACATATAACAGACCCAGTAACACCTGCTCTATAGGAAGATTCCAAGGAATCAAATCCACATTGTAAAGTATGTTTGCCCACCTGTTCAGCTGCATGCAACAGATCCTGCATTTCTTTGAATTCAGACTGTTGAGGGTGCGTGCTCATCTTTTGTTTTATTTGAGACATTAGGAATTGCTGGTATTTCAGCATATGAAAAGTACAGTTTTGTACCTACCATAAATGTAGATGTTCGAAGATCCACATTGCTGCAGTCCTTACACTTGGGTAGTCCGCTGTCCTCGGTCGGCCCGAATATCAAAGTATAAGGCTGACGTCGGTCAGGGCGCATTTGACTGACATCAGAACGTCAGGGTACAAATGCGCATGACCGACGTCATATCCTCAGTCTTTTCTTGCCCCAGATGTCAGAAGACCCTAAAAATAAAGGTCAAAACCAAAAGATAGCAAACAACCAACCAACCACCCTTGCACGAACTATATGTACAACATATACAATATACACAATATGTACAACCCAACCTACACAACCACCTCTAACTACAGAGGGAAGGAGGGAGGTAAATTGGACTGCAGCAATGTGGACCTTCGAACATCTACATTTATGGTAGGTACAAAACTGTACTATGTTCTTCATCTCACATTGCTGCAGTCCTTACACTTGGGTAGAATCCCAAAGCAGAGGTAAGGGAGGATGGCTAACTAAGGAAGCAGGAGCTGCCAAAATGCCCTGCAAAACAGCAGTGGCAAAACCAGCCCTGGATTTAGAGTAAAGAGGCAGGTGATAATGCCTAGAGAAAGTATGCACAGAACTCCAAGTAGCTGCCTCCAAAATATCCTTGGTTGCCACTCCCCTCAAAAAAGCTGTTGAAGTGGCAGTAGCCCTAGTGGAATGAGGCCTAATCCCAGCTGGAATCTCCTTGCCATGATGGGAATAACAGAAAGCAATGCAAAACCCAATCCACTTAGAAATAGTTTGTTTTGACACAGGCTTGCCCTGAGAACTCAAGGCAAAAGAAACAAACAACTGCTGAGACTGCCTGAACCCTTTAGTTCTGTCCAAATAATAACGCAACTGCCTGTGAACAGCTAAAGTGTGCAAAATCTTTCCCCCTTTATTTTGGGGATTTGCATAAAAAGTAGGCAAATGAATAGTTTGGTTTAAAGCCACACTAGAAACCACCTTAGGCATAAAGGAAGGATTAGTACGTAATGATACCCTATCCTTATGGAAAATCAAGAAAGGCTCAACCGCCATAAGGGCCTGTAATTCAGAAACCCTTCTTGCAGAGGTAATGGCCAACAAAAAAGCAGTCTTCCATGATAAATATTTCAACTCAGCAGTAGCTGCAGGCTCAAAAGGTTGTAGAGTGAGTTTCTCCAACACAAAATTGAGATCCCAAGCAGGAGTAGGAGCTCTTGTGGGGGTCTTATATTCTTTGCCCCTCTAAGAAATTGCTTGAACAAAGGATGAGAAAACAATGGTGGGTGCAATCATAGTGAGCAGAAATTGCTGCAGCATGAACTTTAATAGAAGAGAAAGACAAACCTTTGTCCAGTAACTCAGTAAGATATTGAAGAGCCACACTCAAATTAGGCTCAGAAACATCAAAATCTTTTGCTGCACTCCAAAATAAAATCTCTTCCATTTATCTGCGTACACTTTCCTTGTGCTAGGCCTTCTAGCTTCCAAAATCACATTCAAAACTTGTTGTGGAAGTTGAGGCCCTCTATGGTTCAAAACAGAATATGCCAGGCTGTCAGGTGAAGAGAGTGAAGTTTGACATTGAGCAAATGGCTGTCCTCCTGTGACAACAGGTGTGGAATCGAAGGCAAAGGCCATGGAGGCTTCCGTACCAGACTCCTCAGTAATGGGTACCAGTGCTGTCGAGGCCAATCTGGAGCTATTAAAATCATCCTTGGCTTGTCCTGTCTGACCTTTAGAAGTACCCTTAGGAGGAGAGGCAGAGGTGGAAAGGCATACACATGAAGATTGCTCCAATTGAAAGAAAGAGCATTCACTTTCCAAGCTGTGGGATGAAACCTTTTTGTGCAAAACTTTGGCAGCTGATGGTTTAGTGGATAAGCGAACAGATCTATGTCTGGAGTTCCCCATGACACTGTCAATTTCTGAAACACATGAGGATCCAATTTCCACTCGTGGGGATCCATAATTCGTCTGCTCAAGACATCTGCTAAGGAGTTCTGTGCTCCTGGCAGAAACCTTGCCTGAAGATTGAGTTGTAAACTGAGAGCAGTCTCCCACAAAATCATTGCTTGCCTGCATAGAGGATAAGAATGCGTTCCCCCTTGCTTGTTGATGTACCACATGACAGTTGTGTTGTCTGTTAGAATCAACACCTGTCCTGGAAGAAGTAATTCCTTGAAAGCTATTAATGCAAACTGGACTGCTAACATCTCCTTCATGTTGATATGTAGATGTTGTAGTCTGACAGGCCACTTGTTTTGTATCCACTTTCCATTTAGATGAGCTCCCCAAGCTTTGTCTGAGGCATCTGTCGTTAAAATCTGACTCGCCTCTGGCCGGGTCACAGAGAGTCCCTTGTTTAGGTGACATTCCTGAGCCCACCACAAAAATTCCTTTTGAATGCAAGGTATTATTTGAATGACAGTGTCCAGATCCTGGCAGTGCTGTGTCCATACATTTTTGAGATACCATTGTAGCTTCCTCACATGCAGTTTGGCATTGGGAAGCACCAGAATACAAGATGCCATGAACCCTAAGGCTTGAAGGACTGTCCTTGCAGTCAGCCCGGACTGATGAGATAGTTGATGGAAGTAAAGGGATAGACTCTTTTGTTTGTCCGGGGTTAAAAGGCCATCTGGGATGCTGTATTCAGTCTCACACCCAGAAAGCACATGTCTTGAGAGGGTACTAGACTGGACTTTATTTCGTTCACAGAATACCCTAGGCATCTTAGCACTGCTATCACATATTCCAAATGATGAAGAAGCTCCTCCCTTCCTTGAGCCAGAATTAGGCAGTCGTCCAAATAAGGATAGATCTGTATTCCTTTTAGTCTGAAGAAAGCTATCACTGGAGCCAGAACTTTTGTGAACACCCTGGGCAGTAGATAAGCCAAAGGGCAATGCAGAGAACTGATAGTGAGAAGTCCCAGCTCAACGCAGATACTTTCTGCAACTTAGTCTGATAGGAACATGAAGTTAAGCCTCCTTGAGATCCAAAGTTACCATCCAATGATCTTTGCCCAGCAGAGGTAAAAGCTGCTGTAACGTCAACATTTTGAATTTGGGAATGTCCAGATAAGTGTTGAGGATAGATAAATCCAAAATTGGTCTCCACGTGTTCCCCTTCTTTGGTACTAGGAACAGGCGAGAATAAAATCCTAGGCCCACTTCCGGCAGAGGGACCGGCTGTATGGCCCCTAGTTGGAGCAACAAAGAAACCTGTTTGTGAGCCTCTATTCTTTGTTGAGGAGGAACGTCTGGCATGCCTTTGAAAGGAGGCAAGGTATGGAAATAAAACCTGTAGCCGTGGTGTATGATATCCAATACCCATCCGTCCTGGGTAATTAAACTCCAATTTTCTTTGAAAAGTGCCAATCTTCCTCCCAAAGGTGCTGCCAGACGAGCAGGCTCTGGCAGCTGAAAAGGTAGGTCATTGGGTCTGCTTACGAAAGGACTGACCCCTGCCCTCACCAAGCCTGTGCAGGAGAACTCCCTGTTCTAGGCCTGAAAGAGCCCTGAGCTCTGCCCTTACCACGTCTAGATCTACCCCTAGACTGGGAATCATAAGAAGGATACGTCCACCCCTTAGTAGGCCAATTTCTACTAAATTTTGGAGGCTGGACCTGCAAAAAACTTTAACAGTCTGCATAGACTTAGCCTTGTCTTCCATTTTCTTTAAAACTGTCTCAACAGGAGGACCAAACAACACGTCAGATTGTAAAGGAGCATCTAAAATCCTTGTTTTAACATGTTCAGACAAATTCTGATCCCTCAGCCAGGCGTGCCTGCGAAGAACTGACCCAGTGGCAGCCACCCTAGACGAGGCCTGTACAGCATCAAAACCACATTGCAAAGAATGCTTACCCACCTGTTCAGAAACATGCACTAAATCTTGCAACTCTTTACAATCAATACCTACTGCCAGAGCATCAACCTTAGACTTCAATTGTGAAAGGAGATAGTTTTGGTATTTCAACATGTGAAACCGACAATTCAGAGCCCTCATAGCAAGAGTGGAAGAAGTATAGACTTTCCTTCCCCATCTATCCAAGGCCCTAGCCTCCTTGTCAGCAGGAACCGGATTTTTAACAACAGAAGCCTTAACACCTTTAGGCCCCTGGCTAACAGTTTCTGGGTCCGCCCTAGGACTCTTAAAAAGATACTTATGAGCTTCAGGCACCCTATAATATCTATCCGGCTTAACAGGAGCAGGAGGCAAAGAATCAGGATTAAGAGAAGCCTCTGTAAAAACATCTTCCACTACATCCAAAACAGGAGGTATAGCCAAAGGCCTATGCTGGGGCAAAAACAGAAATTCCCTAAGCCTTTTCCTGGAATCAGAGAAGTCCTGACCTTCCCACTTAAAATGCTTCCTCATGGCATGAAGAGTTTCTGAAAAAGAAAAATCCTCAGGAGGAGTAGCAGAAGGAGTAGAATCATCCACATCATAATCAGAAGAAGGAGAGTACTCCAGCAAGTCTTCAGCCGAAGACTCTGAAACATCTGAAGCCTGCTCAAAACCCCCTAGCTCAGGCTCCACCCTAGGTCTCTTATCAGGAGGGGGCATAGAACCCCTAATTAAAGTAATCAAATCTTCTGCCATTTTAAGCATATGCTTCTTGGGCACAGTACCTGAAGAGCTAGGGGTAACACCAACAGAAGCCAAACCTGGCCTGCCCCTGGGAGAAGCCTTAGAAACAGAAGGAGAGGGCCTAGCCACCTTAGGAAGGGAGGGGAGTATAGTAACCTTAGAAGCCCCCTCAGCCTGACATGTCTCCTGAGAGGCCACATCTTGTAATAATAAGGTCTCACCCTGGGAACACAAAGAAACCTCCGGTGGAGCCACCGGCTCCACCGACACCTCTAAAGAACCGGCGTCCGGTACAGACGGTTCTTCTAGAGGCTTAACTGCCTTGTCCTTGCGCTTCTTGAAGCGGGCGCCGGAGCATCCGACGGCATTTTATAGTTGCACCGCTTCCCAAAGACTAACCTTGCACAATCCAACCTTCTCTTTATAGTGCGATATTAAATCTAGCACAAGAGCGCAGCCAACAACGCGTGCTCAGGCCCTAAGCAAGGAATACACAAAGTATGATAATCTCTATGGTATCTGTTTCCCACAAGAAATGCAATTATTGACTTTTTCTGACATCCGGTAAATGACTGAGGCAAGAAAAACTAAAATATTCCCCAACGGGGTACTTAGCCAACTTTGAACTCGGTCTGAAACTTCTAAATCGAAAAATCTCCGAACGCCAACAGGCAATTGCAATGCTGCTTCTGCATTGGACCATGCGGCAAAAAAGACTGAGGATATGACGTCGGTCATGCGCATTTGTACCCTGACGTTCTGATGTCAGTCAAATGCGCCCTGACCGACGTCAGCCTTATACTTTGATATTCGGGCCGACCGAGGACAGCGGACTACCCAAGTGTAAGGACTGCAGCAATGTGAGATGAAGAACATCTGACAATTTAGTGATCTCAAAGCTAGAGTAGCTGAGGTGTAAACTTTCTTCCCCCACCTATCTAGTGCTCTGGAGTCCCTTTCAGAGGGTACAGGATTTTTAGCCATAAAAGCCTTAGCCCCTTTGGGACCCTGTGAGATTGTCTCTGGGTCAGCAACAGGGTTTTGTAAAGGAATTTGTGCGAGTCAGGCACTCTATAATATCTATCTGGTTTGGCTGGAGCAAGAGGCAGAGAATCTGGATTTAGACTAGAATCTAAGTAAACATCATCCACACTGTCTAAAACTGGAGGGATAGCAAGTGGTCTGTGCTGGGGGAGTAAAAGAAACTCTCTGAGTCTTTTCTTTGAGTCGGAGTAGTCTTGACCTTCCCAGTGGAAATGTTCCCTCATGGTATGTAAGGTTTCCCCAAAGGAATAGTCTTCAGGGGGAGAAACTGAGGGAATGGAATCTTCAGCATCAGAATCTTCATAAGGGGGAAAGGAGTAATCCTGTTCCTCAGAGGAGCCTGAGGAAATAGACACTTGATCAGAGGAGGCATAATCCTCCTCTTGTCTAGGCCTGTTGTCTGGGGGGGGGGTTGGGAACCCCTGATTAAAGAAATCAAATCTTCAGCAATTTTAAGATCTGTTTCTTAGGCATGGGGCCTTGAACTGGAGACTGAAGTGCAGTCTTTTTTGGTTTTAGAGGAGTCTTAAGCTTAGCATAAGATTTAATGGTGAGAGTAGTCGGTCTGAAGACACCTTCTGAAACCGAAGGTGTTTCCGCAGCACTGGCTTCTACTGCAATGTTGTCGGTAGGGCCTAAAGAAAATGGCTGCATTGGCCCAGAACTCTCTGCTTGAGAATCCAAAGCGGTTTGGGGCTCCACTTCTGCGGTCGTCAGGGGCTGCGTAGGCGCCTCACTGAAAACCGGAGAACCAGCGACCAGCCCAGCCGAGGCCTCGGAGTCTGGCTTGGATCTAGGCTGCCTGTCTTTATCTTTGTGTTTTTTATGCACGCCGGTAGTCAGTTGTTCCGAAGGCACAGTGTAAATTAAATTTCCTACCGAAGTAGTGTTGTGCGAAATCAAAGCGTCGCTTTACAGTTCGCTTATTGAACCTAGCTTTGAAGACTTCGGACTGAAAATAGATTCGAAAATCTCAGGCGTCGGCCGACCGGCACTTGCGAACTGCTTCTGCTTCGGGCACCGTGCGGCAAGAAAGACTGAAGAATATGGCGTTGGATGCCTCTTATATACCATACCCCCTGGCGCACTGATGTCAGGGAAGAAGCGACAGCAACAGACGCCGGACCAAGACTTTGGAATTCAGGCCGACTGCGGGACCGCCTGACGACAGGATAACCCAAGTGTGATGACTGCAGCAGGGTAACACGATGAACATCTGTTTCAGCAGGGCGTGTGAAAAGATAGGAGGAAGAGTAATGTAAGCAGAGATAGCGGACACACATTTTATTGGAGGAATAAGAGGGGTCTTTATCCACCACACTGGCCAGGTACTCCAGGATGGTTGAAATGTTAGCTGTATTTGGCTCAAGGTAGCACTTTTGGCACCAAATAGAGTATATTTTTTCACTTGGCTAAGTAAGATTTTCTAGTGCTAGGCCTTCTAGACTGTTAGAATATTTTGCACCTGCTGACTTAAGTTGGTGTTGCAAATGTGTGCTTATCCAGGCTGAGAGTCTGAAGATTGGGTGCACAATCCTCCCCTGGTTTTGGGTGAGGAATTCTACCCTCTGTGGTAACAGCCAAGATTTCTGACTGGTGAGCTCAAGAAGGAGTGGAAATCAGTGTTGTCTGGGCCAGTCCGGTGCTATCAGTATGACCCTTGGAAAAACACACAATAGTCCCAAAATATCCAAAAAAATACTCGACAACACACCAGAAAAAAATTGTAAAGTTCTTTACTGAAGTCTCCGGTACAGCGGCTTACGCCTTCAAGGAATAAAATTTTACACCAAGCAGCATGCATTTATACAATTCAATTCCCCAATGTAACAATCAAACAATGAAGAAATGAGCCCATTCTTAAAGAGCCCATACTTATTGCCACAAGCAAATGACAATTTTAAATGCATATATTACGCATTGCATACCTTTTATATATTATTATTCCACATTATTAAAACCCTTCACATCTTAGTTCACAAAATTTATATATATATTTTAAATTTAAAATAAACATTCTAATGCCAGTGTGAATGAGTATAATGAGAAATATAAGAAACATACAAAAAGTATGACCTTCATTATACCAAAACTTGTCCTATTGGTCATATCCCTACAGAGTCACAATGCTGGAGGGAACACAGACACATGTTCTTACACTAAATATAGTTGCATATTACAAATCCCAATAGTGAAAATGAATATGTGCATTCTATTGTTGACTATTAATATTCAAATCCAATTCCATGTTTAAACCCCTAGGATGTAAAGTTCTAAAATTAATAATACATTCTGTCTCCAATACAGTCAAATTTCCTGCTACTTGTTCTTCCCTCTGTGGTTTTGGTCTAGCCAGCACACCAAAAAAGAAAGTTTCATCAGAGCCCCCATGGGCCTCAATGAAATGTTCCGCAATGGGACTATCCATCCTTGCCCTTCTGATGTCCCCCAAATGCTCCATGATCCTCTTTTTGACAACTCTTTTAGTCTGCCCTACATATTACACGGATGGGGTACATCCACAACCGATAATATATACTATTCCTCTGGTGTAACAGTTATAAAACTCCGTTGCAGTGTACATCTTTCCACTGATGTTCATTCCATGTAGATTTTTAATTTTCCTTCACACAATGCACGCTCCACACAGGTAACTTACTTTCTTGCCTTGTTTATTGTCCAGTTTACCTGTGGACAATAGTTCTTTTAAGTTCTTGGCTCTACTGTAGGAAAATGTGACCTTCATCCGGAAAGATTTTATCATATTTATCATCACTAAAAATAATGGGCCAATATCTACAAACTAATATCCTCAGTGCGTCAGAAAAAGGGGAAAATTAATCACATAAAATAAAGCTTCCTGACCCTTATCTTTCTCCATAATCTGCTTAATGTACCCCTTTGTCCCAGTGATAATGTTTTCCTTTTGATGTGCTAGCCCCAACCTCTTTTTCACCTTGTTCTCTGCTGAACTTAACACACACTTCGAGTATCCCCTGTTGCTCAACCTATTCCTTACTTTATCAAATTCGTCTGTCAACTCCGCTTTATTAGAAGTATTGCTGGCAATGCAAAGATATTAACCACAGGGTAAAGAAGCTATTAAATGTGGTGTGTGCACACTATCTGCTGTCAAAAAATTATTGGAAGCGGTTCTCAAACTGTCTGAATGCCACTTTAAAATGCTCATTAATATGAAACTCCAGATCCAAATACTGTGTCACTATTCTATTAGTGTGATACGTGAACTCGAGGCCAAAATTGTTCTCCTGCAATAGGGTTATAAAGTCGCCAAATTCATCCATTTCTCCTTTACAGATGAATATCAAGTCATCTATGTATCTTTTAAATGCCACCACTCTATTTAAAAAAAAAAACTATTATATATACAAGTTTTTTCAAAATAATCCACGCATAGACTGGGGCATATGAAGCCCCCATCGCGGTTCCCTCCAGCTGTAAGAAAACGTTATTACTAAACACAAAACAATTATGTGTCAAATAAAAATTCTAACAACGTGATCAAAAAATCAGTCTGTGGGCCTTCCCCTAACATGCTCCTAACTGCCTTAAGCCCCCACTCATGTTGGATATTAGTATAGAGGGATTTAATACCCATGGTGGCCCAATAATAATCATGCAACCACTCCCTAACCCCCCAATAAATCTGCTAGTTCCTTTCCATTCTTGATGTGAGAAGTGACCTTACACAAATGATGTTTTAGACGAAAATCCAAAAATATGCCAACATTCTGCAAATAAGCCCCTTTTCCTGCTACGATAGGTCTTCCAGGAGGATTTTTTAAATCCTTATGCACCTTAGGAATTACCTTAAAGATTGCATTTCTGGGATTAACTATATGCAATTCTCCTTACATCACCTGAATTCAAAAAACCCAACCTTTCCCCTTTCTAATAAGTCATTGTTGAATGTTGTCATAGGGTTATAGGACAATTTTTTGTATGTTATATTATCTTCCAATAACATGTAAGCCATCCTGTTGTATTGTGTTTTACTCATAACCACCCAATTGCCACCTTTATCCGCTTGGGTGAAGACCGTGTCCATAATAACTTCTTGTAAAGCTTCCCATTCGTTTTTAGTTAAATTGAACGCTCGGAAACATTTCTTAAATGCATCATATTCTCTCTCTACCTGCTTACACAAAACGTTCTCAACCATTGCAATAATAGCAGACTTCTTAGGTGGCATAAAAGGGCTGTTATATGGTAATTGTGGTACTGTCAACTTCCCATAACCTGTGACTAAGTTTTCCCCTTCAACAATGGCCCCACTGTTAGTGGATTCAAAATCATTAACAGTATCATGTTCTTCATTAAACAAAACACCCTCACATTCATAAACTGACATTCAGCAATGGATCCTCCTCATTCTCACTCTCCGACTCGCATTTAAGCATGCCCCCACAAGTTGCATCCCTCTGTATTCACACTGCCATTGAGTTCAGCGGCCTTTTAAATAAAACATTGCCTAATGTAAAAAAAAAAATACTTTTAAATACAATTTTCAACAGAACTTACTCATTTCCAACATCAAATCAGATAGGCTAGGACAAAGTGGGAAAGTGGGGATATATTTAATACCCTTGTCCAACAAAGAACAGTCATTAAAGTCCAAATGCAGGTCCGACAGGTTAATCACCTTTAAAGTGACCAACTCAGTTCTTGACACTGTGACATTGGTAGTGATACTGTCCTTCCCTCCAGCATTGTGACCCACTGGAGTAACTTCAATCGCACCTTCTCCTACTCCTGTTGTTGCAGCCGAACTGGTTCCCCTCATTTTGCTTGGAGCCAACTCCTTTGGTAACAGTCTGCCATCTACGACCTTGACCCTTGCCATTCTCCTGGTTTTCCTTCCTGAACCAGACCCCATCAATTCTTCACCAAAATTGAACATGCTCTTTTTGCTACTGCTCGAGGCCATTTCCCCTAATAATACTGAAGAATCCCGAAATTACTGGTTCTTGCTACCTTGACGTTTGGTCTTGTGTCTATATCTCGAGTCTTTTCATTGACAAGCGAAAATGGTGTTATTCTTGTAATCCACTACGTCTCTTTGTAATTTCCCTTTCTTTTGAACCATCATGGATTCTTCTGCCTTGCCCACCTTTTCTTTCATCTCTTGCACCTTAGAGTCAAAGGTAGCACTAGAAACCTTTTCTGCCAACTCCGCCTGTGTTTGGAGAACATCTGCCCTAAGTTTTTCCTGATGACGCATGTTTCGTTTAATCAAAACTCTCAATCAAGCTTTGGTGCACGCCAATGAAGCGGCGTTCCACTCACTCAACAGATCACCCTCATCTTATGCAAATTCGTAGGCTGGCAATTTGCTAATTCTTAACCCCTAGGGGTAATGTCCAAAGACAAGTATTTTTCAAGCAGCTTTATGTCATAGTAAAGCGTTACCTCCTTTACGAGCAGTCTTTCCAATTTAACAAAATCAAACCCATTTGGGCCTTCTTCCATCATCAATGGATCCTCTTCTGCTGCCCTAGATTCATGCTCAATCCAAATGTCGGCACAAGTAAAACGGGATCCATTTGCTTCCATGATTTCCACCAGTGTGCTATAAAGTTGCAAAAACACACAATAGTCTCAAAATATCCAAAGAAATACACGACACCACACCAGAAAAAAATTGTAAAGTTCTTTACTGATGTCTCCAGTACCTCGGCTTACGCCTTCAAGGAATACATTTTTACACCAAGCAGCATCCATTTATACAATTCATTTCCCCAATGTAGCAATCAAACAATGAAAAACAATCTCATTCTTAAAGAGCCCATACTTATTGACACAAGCAAATGACCATTTTAAATGCATATATTATTCATTGCATACCTTTTATATATTACTATTATTCCACATTATTAAAACTCTTCACATCTTAGGTCACAAAATTTATACATGTATTTTAAATAAACATTCTAATACCAGTGTGAATGAGTATAATGAGAAATATAAGAAACATACAAAAAGTATGGCCTTCAATATTATACCAAATAAGAATCTTCTTCCGATTGCAATGTGTCTGGAAAATTGAAGGAGGGGTACCCCTTTTTCTTTTTCTTGGGGTTGTATCCCCTGTGGTCTGTCTAGCCCTTATGATGTTAACTAAGTCTTTAGCCAATCTGATCAAATCCTGTTGGGATCCCTGTAGCTGGGAGCCCAAAGGCCCTGCCATATTGCCTTTCTTTGGGAGTGGCTTTGGCTTTAGGCCTGGGTGCGCCCAATGCCTGGCTCCTAACTCTCCGGGTTGAAAATACACCAGCGTAGGCCTAGGCGTTGATATGTCAATGGTTTGTAAACACTCGTGAAAGCCGTGGCCTGCTGAGTGGTCTCGGACCCAACCGATGAGCCAAAGGTATGTGCTGTAGAAGTAGAAAGGACTGATGGAATGTCCAACTCCAAATGGGTCTCAACAGAAGCCTGGGTGGCTGTCTAAAGGTTGAAGGGGGCTGGGAAAGTGCCTCACCTTCCTCCACAATCACAAGTCTAGTAGGAGAGTCAGAGGGCAAATGATTGTCATCCGAAGACCTTAGCTTATGCTTCTTTTCTTTTTTGTGCTTAGGTAATTAAGAGTTCAGGAGGACCAGCCAACGCAATCAGACATGGCTGTACAGATTCCTGGCTCAGAAACTGCACTAAGAATTCGGTCCTACACCTAATAGTTCTAGCATTAAACCTATCACAGATACGACAATTAAAGATGCCATGGTCTGGGCCTAAACAAGTGACAAGGTGTATGGAAGCCTCTGTGTGGGATTTGTTTACCACAGCAGAGACATTTATTTACTTTATCTGACATGAGTTAAAGAAAAAAGAATGGAGTTCCCCAACAGGGTATTTACCTACCCAACACTCTCTCTGGTGTGGACCAACCGATGCACTTGTACACTGCTTTGGGCCCAAGCGGTAAGAAAAGACTGAAATGATGATGCAGGCTGGCTTCCCTTTGTACCCGACCATGCTGATGTCGGTTAGGGCATCCACCAGCTTGAGAGACTAAGAGTTTTCTCTGGTACATCTAAGGACTTTCACTGCAGGAAAAAAACAACAGTCAGGACTGCAACAGCGAAACACGAAGAACATCTACAGTTTCTTCTGAAAGTACTGCTACATAAACAAACGTATTATAACCGTTGATGTTCTGCATTGCAGCAGCCTAGACTGTACGGGTTATACCCTGACAAAGTTTCATTGAGCCTTCCACACACCTTTACAACTGGGGGATCCAGGAGAGACACAAAAGCAATGGTTTGGTTACCAAAAGCTTCAGAGCTTTCTTGTCTCAGTGGATCGAGAGAGGGGATAGATACTGCAACAGTAACCATCATAACATCTACTGTTATGCCAAGTTGACTTACACTGCAGGAATACGTTCAACATTAGACCACTGTTGAAGTAGCCTACACTGTATGGGTAGATTACCAAATCTTAAAATTTTACAAGGAGATGGAAGGAATTTAAGCATTCAGGAGCCCTTGAAGAATGGTCCCAGAAAAGCCTGTTCTGCATGTGAAAAAAGGAATTCAGTTTATAATAATTTCAGACAATATTTACAGAAGACTAAGTTGCTGCCTCTAAAATACTTGGGAGCTCACCCCTTTCAAAAAATGCCACAGAAGAGGTAGAGTGAGCTCTGACTGTGCCTGAAGTGATGTTTATCTTGAGAGTACAAGACAAAAAGCATGGGACAATCATCTAGAAACTGCTTTGATACTAGTAGTATTTTTCTTACTTTCACAGGAAACATAGTTGAATGGCCTTCCTGAATGATTTTGCTCTGTTCAAATAGTATGCGAGTTGTGTGCTGACATCCAGAGTATAAGATTATTTCTCCCTTGTTTTGGGGCTCTGGAAAACTTAAAAGATTGGTTAAAGGTAAACTCAAACCACTTCAGGTATAAAAGGATTTGTTGTCAAACATTACCTTGTGGCAAATGAGATAAGGTTGACTCGCCATAAGAGCTTGCAACTCCAATACGTTTCTTGCAAAAGTCACAGCAATGAGCAACAGTTTACAAGGTAAAGAACCTCAAATCAGCATGACAAGCTGTTTCAAATATAAGAAAGGTTAGTTTTCCAAGCACAAACTTAGATCCCAAGGATGAGCCACCTGTTTTTTTTTTTTTTGTTTTTTTATATAGACAGGCTGGTATGTAAAAACCCCTTCCAAAAACTGCTGACTTGAGGACAGAAAGAAAGTACTGGCAGAATAGCAAGAATGATAAACAGATGACTCTTAAAAAAATTAAGAAAAGCTAGAGGATAATTCTTGCACAAATATTCCAAAATCAGTTGCATTCAGGTCTTAAAAAGGGTCCTGGTTCTTAGTATGGCACCAACACAGCATCAATGGGACTGGATGGTGTCCCCGGCTGTGTGCTACACGAGCTAAATAAGGAATTAACCCTGCACATAAGGCAGCTGTTTAATCTCAGCCTTACCACAGGATACGTGCCCAAGGAGTGGCGTACGGCAACTGTGGTCCCACTCCACAAAGGCGGCGCCTCTACGGACCCTGGTAATTACCGCCCCATAAGCTTAACAAGTCTAGTCTGCAAAGCTATGGAGAGGATCATAATGGAGCTCATAAACAAAGATATAGGGGACTTGCAGACATTGGACCCGACCCAGTTTGGCTTTGTCAAGGGAAGATCATGCCTTTTGAACTTGGTCGACTTCTTCGAAACAGTCACCAAGGCCATTGATGAGGGAAAGGCAGTCCATACAGCCTACCTTGACCTTGCAAAGGCTTTCGACACAATACCCCACTCGGGTATTGTAGAAAAACTTACCAGCTTAAATGTAAACCCATATGTCACAAGATGGGTTGCAAACTGGCTTAAGGACAGAACCCACAGGGTTAGAGTTGCTGGCGCTGTGTCAGACTCCAGGCCAGTTACAAGTGGTGTCCCACAGGGCTCGGTCCTTGGCCCCCTACTGTTTGGCATCTACTTCTCAGAAGTACAGGCCAGCATGGGAGGACTTTGGCTGACAAAGTTTGCAGACGACTGCAAACTGGGCGCCATAGTGGAAAGTGCATCGGACACGGATATCCTTCAGAAGGGACTCACGGAAACAGATAGCTGGTGCCAGAGCCATGGCCTGAAGTTAAACGCCAAAAAATGCATAGTCATACCCTTCGGGAAAAACAAGGTAACCCCAAGCTACCATATAGGTGGCAATCCACTAAGCACAGAAGAGGTTATCAGGGACCTGGGGACCCAGGTTGACAGTGGCCTTTCATTTGACACTCACATTGCTAAAGTGGTTAGAAAGACCTTCTACATTGCCCACCTGATCATGAAGGGATTCACATCCAGATCTAGTGAGGTCATTGTTCCCTGTACTCTTCACTTATCAGACCAATGATCGAGTACAATGCCCCATTCGGGATGTATCTCACCAGACATCTGCAGCAATTGGAGAGACCCCAAAAGTTCCTCACCAAAAGGATAAAGGGACTCCAAAATCTGTCATATGCTGCCAGATTGAAGAAACTCCAGCTCTATTCAATCGCATACAGTCTGCTCAGAGGTGACATGTGCCTGACATACAAGGCCATGTCCAACCCGGAATTAATGGACATGCTCCACCTCAAAAAATCCAAATCCAACAAAACCACTAGAGCAAGCAACTTAAACCTTAGCACGGATATAAATAGGACATGCTGGAGGGATAGATTTATCACTCAGAGACTCCCTATGCTGTGGAATAAAATCCCGGTCTATGTGAGGCAGAGCACCTCGCTGACTCTGTTCAAGAGAAATCTAGACCTGTGGATGGGAGATCGTAGGTTTACCCCGGGAATCATCTCTGTGTCACTGCTGGACAGAGGCACAACAAACTAATGGGCACAGTATTTTTTCATATAAGGGGTGGCGTAAGCCACAAAAATTTGGGCTAGGCTTATAAATGCCTTAGGGCAGATAGCCTAGTATAAACCTATGAACCTATGAACTAGAATATCTTTTCTACCTGCACTTACATAATTTCCTAGTAGCAGGTTCTTTTAGCCTCCTTTAGTACTTGCTGCCTCCCCTCAGAAAAAACAGATGCCTAAAGGGTATCAAAACTATCATCCAAGCAGGTAGACAAAGTTTTTAGGATAGAGTGCATCAAACAACCCTGGTGTTGGGAGAGCAAATATATTCTGTGAGAAAGCTTGTGGCAATTGCCCTTAACAATTCTAAAGAAGAGAGAATCACTATTGCTGGGGCAAAAAGAGAGAGTTATTACCACTACCTCTAGGGAGTCAGTCTGGATCTTAAAAACAACCTGGGTAACAGCGGAAAAGCATAAAAAACACTCCTGTCGATGAGAATGAGAAGACATCCATTTTCCAGGTCTGTTTGCAATGAACTCTGGAGGACAATTTCTTTAACTATCACTTTTGAAAGGAGGCAAACAGATTTATTTTAGGTGTTCCCCACAGTTGGATTAATTCCTAGAAGGCCACTAGATGTAGTTTCCATTTTTGCGCAACTGACCAGGTCCTGCTCAGCTTGTCTGCTACAAGGTTTTACTCTGATGAATTGTATGATGCGTGAAAAGCTAAAATGAAACAAAATGCTATGTATATCTGCAAACTGGATAAGAATTGGCAACCTCGTGTGTTTATATACCACATCATCACTATGATGTTGTCTTTAATAATTTGCAGAGTTCCTGAACACCAACAATGACTTAAGGCTTTTAAAATATCAATTACTGCTATCATATCTGTCATTTACGTGCTTCTGTCTACACTGCTTGTTCCACAGACCTTGCATTTTGTCCCCTTTCCATATAGCCCCACAAGCCATGTCTGCAGCATCCATTATGACAGCTTGAAAAAGAAGTCAAAAGGGAGGAGTGCATGTCCAAGTTGGAGAAGGAGCTGGTTCACCCATCACAGCACGTCTGAAAAGATAAATGGGCATTTGCTGTAGAAACCAGATAGATCTGAAACACCAGTGAACATCTCATGTGAGGTTTGGCCAAGGGGATCACAATAATCAAAGGATATGAAACAGAATCCTGAGAAATTCCTGGCAGAGCTCAAGAGAATGGCTGAAAAGCTCATGAAGATTTATTTGTTCTGCTCTAATGACCACAGAAAGAAAAAACATTTTCAGGTAAAGTACCCAGATGGCATCCAAGAAAATCTATTGTGTGGGAAGGGATGAGAGACTTTCTGCAAGTTCAGTTGAAATTCCAGAATAACCACTTAACACATCAAGGAATCTTGACAACTAGAAAAAGAATATAAATAAAAGACAATTGCCCAAATATGGAAAGATTCAAATGCCTTGAAGTCTGCAATAAGCAATTAATGGAGACAGAAACCTTATAAATAGCTTTGGTGTAGTAGATAATTTAAGACAGATATGAAAAACCTTAAAAAGTCTGAAATGTTTAAAAACTGAAATGTTATAAGCATCTTTTAAGTCTACCATTATCATGAAACAAAGGGGGGAGAAGGATTTAAGTGGTAAAGATTTGGATTAACAACACTGATATTTGGGACCTTCTGTTCATATAAATTCTGCTGCGACTGCTTATTTTGCTTCTTGAAACAGGTCCTGAATTATAAGGTTAGTTTTTATTGACCTCAGAAAAGGAGAGCTGAAAGATTTAAGTAAATCCTTGAATCAATTTCCATCTTTCATCAATTTTGGACCAAATCAAACATCTTTGTCAGAGGAATTTAAAATCTCAACTTTAACAACTTCTAGTAAATTGAGAATGTTACCAAGCAAATTTTCTCACAACTGAAACAGTAGCATAAAGTACAGTTTTGTACCTACCAGAAATGTAGATGTTCGAGTGTTCACACTGCTGCAGTCATCACACTTGGGTTATCCTGCCGTCAGGTGGTCCCGTAGTCGGCCAGAGTTCCAAAGTCTTGGTCCGGCGTCGGTTGCTGTCGCTTCTTCCCTGACGTCAGTACGCCAGGTGGATGAAAGATGCATCTGATGCCATTTTCTTCAGTTTTTCTTGCCCCAGATGTCAGGTGCCCTCAGGAAGGTAGGCAATACATATTGCTAATAAAACATATACAAAAAATGGAAATAATTACCTCAGATACAAGCAAATACACCACAAAGGTTGTATAGGATAGACAGGTATAGATAAGCCCAGCTAGGACAGAGGGGATGGAGGGAGGGTAACCTGGACTGCAGCAGTGTGAACACTCGAACATCTACATTTATGGTAGGTACAAAACTGTACTATGTTCATTGTGTTACACTGCTGCAGTCATCACACTTGGGTGGAATCCCAAAGTGAAGGTTGGGTGGCTGGTCTACAAAGAATTAGGACTGGCTATGAGCAAATCCTGCTCTGGACTTAGAGTAAACAGGCAAGTGGTAATGCTTGGTAAAGGTGTGCACTGAACTCCAAGTTGCTGCCTCCAAAATTTCCTTGGTTGGTACTCCTGTGAGAAAGGCTGTTGAAGTGGCTGTTGCTCTGGTAGAATGTGGCCTAATATTATTAGGGAAAGTTTTTCCATGCTGTGTGTAGCAGTAATGAATACAGTGTCCTATCCATTTGGAGATAGCTTGCTTTGAGATAGCCTTGCCCTGTGATCCTGCAGCATATGCCACAAACAGTTGTTCAGTTTTCCTGAAAGCTTTTGTTTTGTCCAAGTAGAAGCGTAGCTGCCTGTGTATGTCTAAAGAGTGCAGAATTTTCTCCCCTTTATTCTGGGGGTTTGGATAAAAGGTTGGCAAATGGATGGTTTGGTTAAGGGCCACACTAGATACCACCTTTGGCATGAAGGTGGTGTTTGTCCTTAAAGAAACCCTGTCCTGATGAAAAATTATAAAAGATTCCACTGCCATTAATGCCTGTAGCTCTGAGACTCTTCGTGCTGAAGTTACTGCCAGGAGCAGAGCTGTTTTCCATGATAAAAATTTTAGTTTGGCTGTACTGGCTGGCTCAAAAGGTGGCAGAGTCAGTTTTTCCAAAACAAAATTGAGGTCCCAAGTTGGTGTTTGTGCCCTCTGGGGCTGTCTTATGTTTTTTTCCCCTCTGAGGTACTGCTTTAGCAAGGGATGAGAGAATAAAGGAGGAATCTTGTTGTAATGTGCTGAAATGGCAGAGGTGTGGATCTTAATTGATGAGAAGCATAGGCCTTTGTCCAGCATCTCAGTTAAGTATTGTAAAATCGGAAATATGTTTAGGACAAGAGGGTCAAGGCTTTGAGCCTGGTTCCAGGCACAGAATCTCTTCCATTTTTCTGAGTAAGATTTCCTGGTGCTAGGCCTCCTGGCCTCCAAAATGACATCCGTAACAGCTTTAGGGAGAAGCATTGCCTGTCTGACCAATGGATCTGCCATGCAGCCAGGTTTAGTGTTTTGAGCTGACCGTGCAGGATATGATTGTTTTGTTGAGTCAGAAGGTGTGAAGTTTGAGGCAGAATCCATGGTGGGCCTTGAGCCAAGTTCTTTAAGATTGCTCCAGACTGGCCACGCCAGCACTGGTACCCAATCAGGATCATCTGTGTTTTTTCTTGTCAGGCTTTTAAGAGTACCTTTGAAAGGAGAGGCAGTGGTGGGAAGGCATAGACTTAGGTTTTGCCAACTGAATGAGACAGCATCCACATTCCATGCTTGTGTGTGTAAGTCCTTGTGCAGAATTTTTTGTAGTTGGCAATTCAGTGGGGAGGCAAAAAGATCCATGTCTGGGCATCCCCATTTTTGTGTTACCATGCTGAAGACTTGTGGATTCAATTTCCATTTGTGAGGGTCCATGATATTTCTGCTTAGATCATCTGCCAGAGTATTTTTCCTTCCTGGCAGGAATTGTGCTTGCAGATGAACTTGATAAGTTACAGCTGTGTTCCACAAGGTCATGGCTTGCCTGCACAGGGGATAAGAATGAGTGCCCCCTTGCTTGTTTATGTACCACATTACTGTGGTGTTGTCTGTCCTTAATAGTAATTGTCCTGGATGCAGAAGGCCCTTGAAAGCTGTTAGGGCATTTTGAACAGCCAACATCTCTTTTTGACTGATGTGAAGATGCATTTGGTCTGTGGTCCACTTGCCCTGAAGACATTTTCCTGCCATGTGTGCTCCCCAGGCGTAATCCGAAGCATCTGTTGTTAGAGTCTGCCTGGCTGTGGGTAGAGTGAAGGGCTGACCCTTGTTGAGGTGACATGCCTGCGGCCACCATCGAAACTCCTGTTGTAGTCAGGGAATTATTGGAATTACTGCTTCTAAATTGTGAGAAAGTTGAGTCCAAACACTTTTTAGGTACCACTGTAATTTCCTCATATGCAGTCTGGCATATGGAATTAGTAGTATGCAGGATGCCATGAATCCCAGGGCATGCAAAATCTTTCTTGCAGGGAGATGAGACTTCTTTGCTAGTAATTAAAAATATCGAGTCAGTTGTCCTTGTTTGTCTGGCATGAGTTAAGCCATCTGGGCTGTTGTATTTAAGCTGGCACCCAGGAATGTTATCTGCTGTGAGGGCACTAGTTCTGACTTCTTTTTGTTTACTGTGTACCCTAGAGAAATTAGCAACCTTTTTACAAACGCCCGATGCTTTAGAAGAATGTCCTTGCTCTCTGCTTGAATAAGGCAGTCGCCCAAGTATGGATATATTTGAATTCCTTTTCGTCTGCAAAATGCAATTACTGGTGCCAGGCACTTTGTAAAGACCCTTGGCGCAGTAGATAAGCCAAAGGGCAGTGCAAAGAATTGGTAGTGCATTGTACCAGCTTTGAATCTGAGTTATCTTCTGCAATTTTGTCTGATAGGGACATACAGGTATGCCTCTGAAGTCCAGAGTAACAAGCCAAGTCTTCTTGCCCAGCATGGGAAGAAGCTGCTGTAGTGTCAACATTTTGAATTTCGGAACATCCAGGTAAGTATTTAGAGTAGAAAGGTATAGAATGGGTCTCCAGTCTTTGTCTTTTCTGGGGACCAGGAATAGTCTTGAGTAAAATCCTTGTCCTTGCTGTGGTACTTTCTGAATAGCTCTCATAGCCATGAGGGCTGAAATTTGTTTTTGAGCATCTGCCCACTGATTTTGTGGCAGGTTTGGCATTCCTTTTAGCCTTGGTAAAGTGTGAAAGTGGAATCTGTAACCATGAGACAGAATATTCAGGACCCATTTGTCTTGGGTGATAGTTTGCCAATTTTAAGAAAAAAGTGCTAGTTTCCCCCCCTAAGGGTGCTGCCAGAAGGGGAGTGCTTGGCGTACATAGGGGGAAGTCATTGGGACTGTTTCCTGTAAGGATGAGACTTGTCCTCACCTCCTTTTTGGGTGGAGGTGCCCCACTGTCGTTGTCTGTTAGAGCCTTGGGGTTGAGATCTGCCTCTTGGGCATCTGTACCTGCCTCTCTGTGGCCTGTCTGACACTGGAAGGGACCAATTCTTTGTAGGCCAATTTCTGCTAAATCGAGGTGGCTGTACCTGTAAGAAATATTTGACTGTTTGCATAGATTTAGCTTTATCCTCCATTTTCTTTAACAACTATTCTGCCTTAACACCAAACAAGGTATCATGCTGTAAAGGAGCATCCAATAATTTTGCCTTAACATGATCAGGTAAACTCTGTTCTTTTAACCAAGCATGTCTTCGAATCACAGAACCTGTAACTGCGGCTCTACAAGAGGCCTCTAAAGAATCAAAACCACATTGCAGAGTATGTTTTCCCACCTGTTCAACTGCATGCAATAAATCCTGCATTTCGTTATAGTCAGGGGCTTCTGAGCTTGCAAGCATTTTCTGTTTTAACTGAGCCACTAAATATTGGTACTTAAGCATGTGAAACTGGCAATTTAAAGCCCTAACTGATAAAGATGCCGAGGTGTAAACTTTCTTCCCCCATCTAGCCAATGCTCTGGAATCTCTGTCAGAGGGGACTGGATTTTTTGCAATAGAAGCCTTAACCCCTTTGGGACCCTGGGAAATAGTTTCTGGACCAGCAGAAGGGTTCTTATACAGAAACTTGAGAGTCAGGGACTCTGTAATACCCATCTGGCTTGGCTGGTGCAGGGGTAAAGAATCGGGAGATAAACTGGATTCAGAAAACACATCATCCACAATATCCAACACAGGCAGGATAGCTAGGGGCCTGTGCTGAGGCAATAAAAGGAAGTCCCTGAGCCTTTTCTTGGATTCTGAATACTCCTGACTTTCCCAATGGAAATGCTCCCTCATGGTATGTAAGGTCTCCCCAAAAGAATAATCCTCAGGAGGAGAGGCTGAAGGGATGGATTCTTCAGCATCAGAATCCTCATAGGGGGGTAGAGAGTATCCCTGGTCTGAAGAGGAATCAGAGGAAATGGAAACCTGATCAGAGGAATCAGTCTGTAGCCTGCCTAGGCCTTTTTTCAGGAGGGGGATGGAAACCCCTGATTAGTGTAATGAGGTCTTCGGCCATTTTAAGCATCTGTTTCTTAGGCATGGAGGACTGTCCAGGAGAATGCTGTACTTGCTTCTTTGTCTTTAATGGTGTTTCTGTCTTGGCTGTTTCTTTAACGGTAAGCTGTGAAGGTCTGAAGACACCCTCAGAAGCCGATGCCAGCACAGCGGCTCCAGACCCATCTGAGGGATTAGTTTCTGTAGGCCCAATACCTTGAGTTTCCAGAGGCCTAGTTGTCTCCACGTGGGAGTCTGAGGCGGCCTGTGGCTGTGAGGTACCGGGTGTCAGGGGCTGCGAAAGCACCTCACTGAGAACCGGCGACTGGCCTAGAAGAGGCTTTGTTGTCGGTTTTGGACCTCGGATGTCTGTCCTTATCCTTGTCTCTGCATTTTTTTATAACTGCGGTTGTCGGTTGAGCCGACGGCATAGTATAATTGAATCTGCGGCCAAAGTAATGAAAAGCAAAATCAAAACGTTGTTTTATAGTGCGTTTGTTAAATCTAGCACAAAACCAACAACTAGTGACATCGTGATCAGGGCCTAGGCATGGAATACAGTAAGAGTGGAAGTCCTTATGAGGTATTTGCTTCCCACAAGAAATACAATTATTAACTTTTTCTGACATCGGTCTAAGGCAAGAAAAAAGTTTCCCCAATGGGGTACTTAGCTTTATTGAAGACTTCGGATCTGAAATTAGACTTCAAAAATCTCAGGAGTCTGCCGACCGGCACTTATGAACTGCTTTTGCTTCGGGCACCGCGCGGCAAGAAAGACTGAAGAAAATGGCGTCGGATGCATCTTTTATACCCCTAGCGCACTGACGTCAGGGAAGAAGCGGCAGCAACCGACGCCGGACCAAGACTTTGGAACTCTGGCCGACTACGGGACCGCCTGACAGCATGATAACCCAAGTGTGATGACTGCAGCAGTGTAACACAATGAACATCTCTGGATACAGTTTCAACAGAATTATAACAGCACTTTAAAGAGAGTTTCATTACCTGGGAAGCAGACAACTAAGAAACTTACAAGTTTTAACCACCGAAGAAAGAAGGTTAACAGCTGACTGTCTTTTTTTTTTGAGAAAACAAAAAAAAAAAAAAAAAAAAAGCCAGTAAACATTTTTTAATGTTAGCCTGACGGATCAGAATTCTGATAGTTAAGGTAGTTAAAAAGAAACTTTCTTCTCAAATCTGCTAAAATTCTTCCCATCTTTGTCAGAGGGAATGTGATAAACATTCACTGTATGTTTAGCAATATATAGCTTTGGTAAGAAAATAACTGCAGGATCAGATGTGGGATTAGAAAACAGACACTTACAAATCTGAGGTACACGTATAACCTAAAAGACTTTTTGGGAGCAAAAGATGGACTGGTCAGGCATACTGCAGGCTGTTAAGAAAATATCCTTCAAAGTTGATAAAACAGGAAGGACAGCTGCTGGCTAAGGAAAAATCAGTTGCAACGAAAAATTACTTTTGCTGGGAGAAGGATTTCACTCTGTCCCACTGAAATAAATCTTTCATTACAGAAATAGTCTCAGAAAAATATAGTGCCTCTGGTGGGAAATTTGAAATGTTCTTCAAAATCCAATCTTCAGCTTGAGAATTCAATGAAGAAAAACATTCCCTTTCCATTGCTACTCTTCAGAGTGGGAATCGGCGTCAGACTGTGAAGAATGTTTTTTATTTGAAGTGGTTGACCCCACCAGATTTAAAACATTAAAAAAGAAAAACACAATCCCCTGGCAACCCCCAGCAAGTCTTTCTGGTCACATATAAATAAACTGGAGAAGTGACATTCTTAACTTTTTGCTTTCTTTTCCTGGGAGACCTTCTAGAAAAAGACAAACCCAGTGAGGAACACTTGGCATGGGTATCAGGTACCTTGGCCCAATTATGTGGTAAGATTTTAACTCCCTCTCCCAGAAGCTGACAAGAGTGGCTTTCTTTTGCCAACCGAGGACAACTCTACAGCCTCAGAGATAATGTGCAACTCTTTGGTCCTTAGTTGCTTCCTGAGCAGATACACCACAAGAACACAGATAACGATGAGTAGTCTGAGAACAGTGACTGGTCATGGCACTGTCGCCCAACAGCAGCTGAGGAAGCCAGCCTGACACTAAGAGACTTGGAACATTTTCTTTTTTACAGATGGGAGTGGGAAGAACCTAAAACAATAACTGATCTCAGTTTACCAAAAAAGGAAGCATGAAAGGAGAACTGTGGACCCTGAGAGAATCAGTCAACCTCCTGAGAGAAAAGTTATAGTTTTGAGGTAAATATTCAAGTGGCAGTCCCCAAATGCAAACTATTGCATAAGCATTCAATATAAGTGTATAAAAAAATAGAGCAAAACAGATTTTCAGATATTATTTTTTATTTTTTACACAAGCACTGCGCCAGTAGAAATCCTTTTTCTAGTCATAATAATCTATTACATTATATTCTATGCTAGGAAGTGTCAAATTCAAAGAAAACTCACAGTTTTCCATAAAAATGATGTAATGGAAGGTCTTCTCAAAAATGAGACTTAACAGCTCAGCCCTGAAGGATTACTATTTGACACACTTCAGCAGCAGGAGAGTTTTAAAGCTTAAAGGTGCAATAACCACTGCTATTATGCGTCTCTCCTTGAGACCCACAACAGTTAGGGCATGTGGAAAGTGACCTGACTCTCTGAACTCTGGCCAGTGAATTTCCTTAGCAGGATACAACCCATACAGCTAAAGTTACTGCAACAGTGATCTAATGTTAAACATCTGTCAGCATTGTCCCTCACAACCAGTAAAAAAAAAAAATAAACAGCAATTATGAAAAACGCTAAGCGAAAGTTCTTGATGTGAATAAAATAATTGTTCATTTTAATACACCGAGTGGACTGCTGTGGCTTTTTGGAGTTCTTGGGAATCCTGTGCTTAGTGTTTTCCCCAATTGCTATTTATTTATTTTTTTAATGTTAAACATCCTTTGATGTCATCTGTTGAGCCACGAAAAGACCCAATTATATTTGACAGATATCTTTCAAAGACAATGGCTCTACAAGCACCCTCTCTAGGGACCTAAATCTACACTGTCAAATAATTAAGTTTCACTGGAGATACAGGTTCATAACTCAAAATACTCCTAACCTATGGAATAAATTATCACTACATATCAAGTACATATGCCTAGCTTTAAGCCCAGTCTTGATGACTGGATGAGTAGACAAATTTTACACCAGGGTCATAACACACTGCCTTGATCAATTTGGGAGGTAAGCTTGAAATGGGTGGCAAGACTGAAATGTGTCTACTTAAAGGAGCACATGGCTTGGCATCTTATGATCCCCCCTTGACTGCCTGGTTAGTATTCTTCACTATGATCCTACACAAACTACACAATGCAAAAAGTAAGGTTTGCCAAAAATGGTGAACAGTCGCATACTGGCTAATGTCCTGCTACTACTGGTGTTAGACTAGCTGCAGTTAGCAATCAATGTCGCTTTGCTACTTCTCTCACCAAGGGCAAAACAGTGGCACTAAATCATAAACTGATACCCAAGAAATGGTTACAGGCATTCTGGTGACCAACAGTCTAATCTCAGATGTTGTAGATTGTCAGCAGGCTGGTTGCAGCCTTCTCCTGGTAGATGCCATGGATAGCACATAGCAGCCCTGCACAGCAGAGAGCCAGGCTGAACAGTCCAAAATGTTATTGGAGAGTTCCAATGAAATGACAACCAGACCCATCAGGGAAGTACTGTATACAATGCCCAGTCAGAAATAACTGTTCCTCTGTTTCTTCACTCTCCAGGAGAGAAAACAGTAGTGTTAATCTCAAGCTGAATGTAAAGCAGCTGCTTTCATTCTTTCTAGTGGTCAATAACCTCCAAGAAGGCTAAAAAAATGTCCCTTTGCACCTCGTCTCACCAGGGGCAATACAAAGCACTAATACCAAACGAGCTCCTAAGAAGCAGTTTACATGCTCTTCTGTGATGTGTAATCTTAATACAGATGATTTTGAAAGTAAACTGGAAAAAGGGTTAATTATCTAGACACTGCAGTATGCATTAAGCAGGTGGGAAAATAAGTAAGAGGGGGTAACTTGAACTTTAACAGTCTAAGGTAAAAAGCCTTCCCAACTTTACCTTTTAGTTCTCATGTGTATGATAAAATGCAAACAGAATGAGAAAAGCTTCCAAACAAATTCACTTTAGGGTTGGGTAACTCAATGGCCACTAAGCTTGAAAGCATAAAAAAGGACAAGGTGGGTAAGTGTGTAAAATCCAAAGTGGTCACACAGAAGCAGCAATCACAGAGCACTGATGAATTCCCAAATACTGTATAAAAAAAAAACAAATTAATCATGAAGTTTTTTTTCCAAGACTCTCAGTACTTCCTGAATTTCTGCATTACTGCTGTGGTTTCTCCCCTTCCTGAAACATCCCTGTACTACCTTTAAGACTTTTTCCCCATTTGACATGCAGAAACACAAGAAATTGTACCCTTTCAGCCTTCACAGGTACTCTACTTACAATTAGGAATAAATCAAATTTCTGGATCCACAGCTTTCCAGTTTTATGGCAAATTGCTTTGCAATGAGAAAATTCATGTCAAACACATTTGGAACATCTTTCAACAAAGATGAAACACATAGAAATGCTTCTCAGAGTTATGAAACTGAAAAAGCTTTAAAAGGTAGTTTATTTACAATTTCAAACAATAACCAAGTCAAAACCAAAATTTTGTCACTTTTACCATAAAATGAAAATGTTAACTTCTATCAGGATTTTGATTACTTAGATGGGTTCCTAGTTTCCATGAGATCATTATTTTGACTCCTTTCCAGAAAGACATGCACCCAGCTGTCATGCATTTCCTGTCCCTAAGCTCTCCAAAATTCTTACATACCCTAATATACAATAGCGGACTTGAGTTACCTAGCTTTCATTTTGTCTAGAAACCCATTATCTAAAACAATGAGTAAAAACATCACACAGACAAACCAATCAGTAAAAACTACAAAAAAAATCTAGCCAAGCTAGAATTTTCACTGTGTGATAACTCTTATATTAGAGGCACATGGGATACATGCAAATGACCCTTTAATGACATCAGGTGTTTCAGCTGTATAGCAGTTCTGAATGCCCATGACTTTTTTCTTTTTCAGTCTGTTGTGGACAAATTCAGACCAATAAAGCCAAACCCCTGAATTTGTCCACAACAGACTGAAAAAGAAAAAAGTTATGGGCATTCAGTACTACTATACAGCTGAAACACCTTATGTCCATAAGGGGTCATTTGCGTATATCCCATGTGCCTCTAATACAAGACGTTTAAGGAATCTCACAGTGGAAACACTAGCTTGGGTAGATTTTTCTTGTAGAAACCAACTATCAGAACACCTTACATATACCCAATTGAATAGCCACCAAGAGGTGTACCTTAGGAATAGGTGGCTATTTTTGTACCACAGACACCTTGCCTGAGAGTTTTTTCTCCACAGAAGGACCCTCCTAAGCTGCATTCTTGCATTTTCATGAACTATTTTCCCCCCATTAGAAGAAAAGCTTTTAGTAATTTAAATGTCTAATTTTTGTGAGAATATTACTTTTTTGACAGTCTCTGCAAGTAATGGCACCATGACATACTCTGTGTGAAGATGCAATCTTCCCCGACAATCTCACCACAAAACCTTTGCGGGGATGACAGTAACACTAAAAAACAAACTAAAATCCAACATCGCCCCTAATCACAGCAAATATATAAGGCACACATACATGTGTACACTACATATATGCAAGACACACATGTGTACATGTATTATGTGCATGTATGCATTAAAAAAAAAAAAACAGTACAGCACATGTACACACACAAATCAACACACAAGCATACAGTACATGATGACCAAGTTAAAATCTCCAAATTTCTTAAAGTCAAAATAAAAAGATGAAAAGACTAACAGAAAGACTACATATTAACATAAATGCAAACGTTAAGACTTCTTCCTGTTTTTAGGTAGCCAGCTACACCACCAGTGCTTCCCACACCCTCACAAACTAAACACATTAGGGTTGCATTTCCTTCCAATGTAAAGGAAGCAATTGATTTTCAAGTAAAACTAGCTACCATCTTTATTTTACAATAGTGCAAAAGTACAGTTGTTTACACTTGCCATAAATGTATATGTTAAGAGTGTATTCAGTGTTGCGTTCCTAACTTATGAAATTTCCTGTTGTGGAAGTCCTTGGCCAGCCTGACAACCAGAGAATTTTCTCCTCCTTCTGAAGGCAGCAGATCCCCTGTTCAACATCTGAATATAAAAGCTGTCGATTGGCATCATGACCACAGTTCTTTCTTGCCCACAACAGGTAGCAGCCCCCTAGCAGGACCTTAAGGTCAGGAGCTTAAGCTCATAGACTCCAAAATACATGTCCAATAGGAGGAAGCAACTTGGAATTAAGGAGAATAACCAACCCTATTCCATAGGCAAAAGGGGAAGGAGGGAGGGAAAGAGTAAAGTAACACTAAATATGACAAATGTACACAACTGCACTACGTTCTTAGTGCTTCACTGCTGCAGTCCTAACTTATGGAATGACTCCCAAAGCTGAAAACAGGTTAGACAGAAGGAATATGAACAGGAAAGGATGCCCTGCAAGATGGCAATGGCAAACCATGCTCTGGACTTGGAGAAGGTAGGAAGATGGTAATGTTTGGTGAAGGCATGCACAAAAGACCAAGTAGTGGCTTCCAAAATGTCTAAGTGGCCACTCTAAGAAAGACAAATGATGAAGTGGTGCCCCTAGTGGAATGAGTCTGCACAGAGTCTGGAGGCTACTTGCCATGATGCCTGTAGCAAAATGAGATACAGTGGGAGATCCATTTGAATATTGCCAGTAGCTCTGAAAGACCACCAGTTTCAAAACAGAGGCCAGAAAAAGATGATCTGACGTCCTGACATTCTTGGTGTTATCCACGTAGCAACGCAGTTGCCTGTGCACATCCAATGTGTGGAGGATTCTTTCTCCCTTGTTTTGAGAGTTAGGAAAGAATGAATGGAAAATAATGGTCTGGTTTAAAGAAATCTCTGTCACTACCTAGGGCATAAAGGAAAGACTGGTCCTAAGGGATAACCTGTCTGGGTGGAAAAAAAAATTAAAGGTTCCACACACATAAGGGCCTGAAGCTCTGAAATCCTTCTGGCTGAGGTAACTACTAGTAGAAAAGCAGTCTTCCAGATCAGGAACTTTAATTCTGTAGAAGCAGGTGTCATGAAAGATGGGAGGCTGAGCTCCCAGGAGGAACAGCAGGTCTTCTGGCAAGGCTAACCAGGACAAACCCCTCTCAGAATCTGTTTCAAGACGGGAAGGGAAAAGAGATGAGGCCGAGAAGGCAGAAAGGCTGAAATAGCTGAATCATGTATTTTAATAGAGGAGGACAGTCCTTTTTCAAAAAGGGTTGATAAGTCTAACTGGTCAAAGGGATATGAGCACACCGAGGGCTTTATCTTGTTACTCTGCCCCATATAATGAATCGTTTCTATTTTTGGGGAGTAATATTTTCTAGTGCTAGGTCTCATGGCTTCTTTTAGAATGTCCAGGACCCATCTGTCAAGGACTGCCCCCTTCCATGGGATTAAGGAATCTTCCAATCTGTCAATTTGAGTGTTTGCAGGCTGGGGGTATATGATGGTTCCCTTGTTCTGTGTTAACAGCTCCACTCTCTGTGGCAGCAGACATGGCTCCCTGTTGGTTAGACGGAGCAACAGGGGGTACACCAGTACTGCCTTAATCAATCATGGGTTATCAGAATGACCCTTGGCCCTTCTTCCCCTATCTTCAGGAGTACCCTGGAGAGCAAGGGTACTGAGGGGAAGGCATAGAGGAATAGGCCTTGTACAAGGGAAGGAAAAGCATACGTCTTCCAGGCTGGCATCGTTTTAGTCCTGGAGCAACATTTTTCCAAGTGAGCACTTTCTTAGATGGCAAAAAGGTCTATCTGTGGCACATGAAACTCTTTGACTAAGCTGAGGAAAAAGTTCTCAATGCAGATGCCAATCGTGGGGGGTCTGACAGGCTTCTGATGAGGTGATCCACTAGTTGACTGGTTTCTCCTGATAGGTACTGTGCCATGAGGTGCAATCCTAGAAGTCTGCTGTTTGCTAAGGCCCATGGCAAGATGACAAAGGTGGTAAGAGTGACCACTCCCATGCTTGCTTATGTACCAAATAAATGTGGTACTGTCTTTACTAGGAGAATTCATGGTTCCCACTGCTGAAACCACAAAGCAGCTGCCAAAGCCACTGCTGGAAATCAAAAAAATACTAAAACAATCTCCTTAACTGCCAGTATGACAAGGAACGCACCTCAATACCAAACACTACCGATGACTGAAGGAAAAAGATTTAGTGCTTTCATTCCCACACCAGACCTTCCTCAGAATCTAACAGAGTGCACACATTTCCTTTAAAAAGGCATGTCTTAAAGCCATATTATACATTATATTTAAAAATTAACTGTACAAAACGTTATACTTTCCATTAATATATGAACCTAATAAAAATCTGATAAAACTATTAAAATTTGAATAATTTTTA
>NC_056750.1:456386538-456470971 GCF_019279795.1 Protopterus annectens
GGGTAAGATTAGAGTTCTTACCATAAGGGGGTGACTTTGCACTCCCTGTTTTTGAAGATTAGGAACTTGATTGCTTAGATCTCTGCATTCCCTGGGTAGAGTCCCAAAGCTAAGGATGGGAGGAGGAATTTAGATAGCATTAGGACCAGCTATAAGGCCCTCCAAAACTGGAGTGGCAATGCCAGCTCTGGATTTAGAGAAAATTGACAAATGGTAATGCTTGGTAAAGGTATGTACAAAACTCCAGGTAGCAGTTTCTAGGATGTCCCTGGTAGGGACACCTCTGAGAAAGGCTGTAGAGGTAGATGCAGCCCTGGTTCAGTGTGGTCTTATCCCCTGTGGTGTACGTTTTCCTATGTACTTTTAACAGAAATGAATGCAATGGCCTATCCATTTATAAATGGTTTGCTTTGAAATGGCCTTCCCCTCTGCACCTGCAGCAAATGCCACCAGCAGTTGTTTAGATTTCCTTTGAGGTTTAGTCCTGTCCAAGTAAAATCTAAGTTGTCTGTGCACATCAAAGGAGTGCAGTATCCATTCCCCTTTGTTCTATGGATTAGGAAAGAAGGTTGGCAAATGAATGGACTGATTAAGAGCCACACTGGACACTACTTTGGGTATGGAGGGATTGGTCCTGAGGGACACCCTGTCCGCATGAAAGATGCTGAAAGGCTCCACTACCATAAGGGCCTGTAATTCAGATACCCTTCTTGCTGAAGTGATTACTAAGAGGAAGACAGTTTTCCAAGAAAGGAATTTTAACTCTGCATTTGCAGCTGGCTCAAAAGGAGGTAGAGTGAGTTTTTCCAATACAAAGTTAAGGTCCCAGGCTGGAGTTGGGGCTCTCCCGGGTGGTCTTATATTTTTGGCTCCTCTGAGGAACTGCTTGAGCAGTAGATGAGAGAAGAGGGGTGGTTCTGTGTTGTAATGAGCTGAAATGGTTGAGGTATGAATTTTGATGGAGGAAAAAGAAAGGCCCTTGTGAAGCATCACAGTTAAGTATTGAGGAATCTGAGGTAAATTGGGAACTGCTGTGCCCATCCCTTGAGTATGGTTCCAGGAACAGAATCTTTTCCATTTTTCAGGATAAGATTTTCTAGTGCTAGGCCTCGCCTCCAAAAGGACATCCAGCACTTACTTACTGACAGATGGTAACGGCGAAATTAGGTAATTAGCCAGGCTTCCAGGTTCAGGGTTTGAAGTTGAAGATGCAGAATCTGGCCCTCCTGCTGGGACAGAAGGCTAGGGGTCTGAGGCAGGTGCCATGGAGCCAACAGTGACACATTGCACAACAGGGGGTACCAGTGTTGGCGTGGCCAGTCTGGTGCAATCAGTATCATCCTTGGTTTGTTTTGTTCAATCTTTAGTAGTACTTTGGAGAGGAAAGGCATAAACTGATTTTTTCCAGTTTAAGTACAGGGCATCCAGTTTCCAAGCTTGTTTGTGGGGAGTCCTTGTGCAAAATTTGTCCAATTGGTAGTTCTGGGGGGAGGCAAACAGGCCTATATCTGGGTTCCCCCATTTGTTTATCAACATGTTGAAAATCTTTGGTTCCAGTTTCCACTCGTGTTGGTCCATGAGATTTCTGCATAGTTCGTATGCCAGTGTATTTAGCTTTCCTGGCAGGAATGGAGACTGTAGATGCACTTGGTAGCTCAAGGCTGTATTCCACAGAGCCATGGCTAGTCTGCAGAGGGGGTATGAATGGGTACCCCCCCCTACTTGCTTATGTACCACATAACAGGTGTTGTTGTCCATCTTTACTATTAATTGTCCTGGAAGAATGTGGTCCTTGAAGGCTGTCAGATTTGTCGTGTTAGCACCCCCTAACAGGAATGCCAAATTTAGCTTCCGCACAAACATTTTTAGGTCTAAAATACAGTTCGTAATATTCAAGTTCCTTGTAGGTATAAAGGTGAGACCCTTTGCCAAAAGGTTAGCCAAACCAACAGGGACAAAAACAGAGGTGTTGTTATAAATGGAAAAGTCTCCCTCAGAATTCTTGATAATATGAGGGATTGTCCTTAAAGCTCGAACATCTATTTCCATTTGTTGTACTACTTCTGATTCCACTTGCCTTGTGTTCCCCCCTCTGAAAACCTGATTGTTTGAATCCCCCTTGGCCACTGTTAGGGAGAAAATTCACTTTAGGTTGATCCTGTAAACGCTCACTTCTCTGAAGTCCATCCTCATTATTACCTGCAGTGCCACTGTTGTTACCATGGTTATTAGTTAAGGGGGGTGGTGGTGGTGGAGGTGGTGAAGGTACATCCTGCAGATTATCAGTAATCTGACCATCACAATTAGTACAGTTTTGTGTGTTTGACAATTGGGAAGAGGTAATATTATCCCCTTCCCTTCTATACTTATACATGTTCCATTGCTGTGCAGGTGGTGGACATGGATAAGCTATTCCTTGTTCATATTGCTGGTGGTCTCTTTGTAATTTTTTACACTTAATAGATTTTGCTTTGTTAATAAATTAATCAATAGTCTCAAAGATATACGAATACTCAAATTTATATCTAAAGAAGGCTGGATGTGTCCTAATTTGAGTATCTAACAAAGATATATCGTCTTTGAGCTCTTCATTCATTAAAGTGTAATTAACTTTCATAGTTTCTATTAATTCCAGACCTTGTTTGTTAAATAACTTGATCAAGTCTAAGTGAAATTGGGAGTTAGGGACTAAACCAGTAGGATACTGCCATATCCTAAGGCCTTTCGGCACTATTTGCAGTCTCAAACATTCATTAAAGTAGTCAATCTCCAAAGAAAGTTTTTTGTATTTAAGCATAATATGATCAAAAGAATTCAGTAACACTGATATATTTGACTCTTCCCTAGCCGGACTCACCACAACATCCGTTGGATTTAGTTGATTCCATCCAGTAGAAGGATTTAACCAGTCGTTGAGATGTGGAAGTCCAATTAGCCCTGGGTTAGAGTTCACGTTGTTACTCAACAATGGAGTTTGACGATTTGTTCCATTAGACATGATGTTCAGATTGAAAGAACCAAGCGGCTGATTGTGCCTATTACATCCACTCACATTACCAGAAAACACTACTGTGGTAAAGGATTGACCCTGCCCACATGGAATTGAATCCGAAGGAGTGGACGGAATACTAGAATCAGTGATGGCAGGGAAAGCGCCGTTATTATTGGCGCCAAAATTAGAATTCACCGGCATTTCCAACTTGTTCAGCAGAATGCATTAAATCTTGTAAGTCCTTATTTTCAGCACAGACAGGAATAAACATCATTTTCTGTTTAAGCAATCCAATAATGTGCTGCTGATACTTTAACATATGAAACTGGCAATTTAAGGCCCTAATGACCAAGGTTTCAGAATTGTATAACTTCTTACCCCATCTATTCAACACCCTGGAATTTCTATCGGAGGGGGGTAGGATTTTTTGGCAGTTGCAGCCTTTATGCCCTTGGGTCCCTGTGAAATGGTCTCCGCAGTATGAGAGTCAGGAACCCTGTAATATCTATCTAATTTTCTGGGGGGAGGAGGTAAGAAGTCAGGGGCCAAGCTAGACTCCGTAAAGGCATCATCAACAATGTCCAGTACAGAGGGGATAGCTAATGGCCTATGTTGGAGCAGGAGTAAGAAATCCCTAAGCCTCTTTTTAGAATCAGAGTAATCCTGGCTTTCACAGCGGAAATGCTCTCTAAGAGTATGCAAGGTTTCACCAAAAGAGAAATCCTCTGGAGGGGAAACAGAGGGAATTGAGTCCTCTGCATCAGAATCCTCATAGGCAGATAAGGGTAAATCCTGGTCATCAGAAGAAACAGAAATTTCAGAATCCTGATCTGAAGAATCATAGCCAAATTCAGTCCTAGGTCTCTTGGGGGGGGGGGGGGGGTTGACTTCCCCTGATTATAGTAATAAGGTTTTCAGCCATTCTTCTCATTTGATTTTTAGGCATAGAGGCCTGACCATGCGGTCTAGGCATCTGTTTTCTAGGCATGGATCGAGTTTTAGGCCTTGAAGAAGATGTCGTTGGTTTAATATGCAAGTCAGTAGGCCTGAATACACCCTCAGAAGCCGGTGCCTGCACAGTGGCTCTGGACCCATCCAAGGTAGAGACATCCGCAGGTTCCACAGCTGAAGCATCTCGCAGCATATCGGGCTCCAAATGGGTCTCAGTAGAAGCCTGCGAATCTTAAGTAACGAGTATCAGAGGCTGCGAAAGCGCCTCACTGAGTACCGGCAACTAGCTTAGGAGAAGCATTGTCAGCAGCTTTAGACCTAGGTGGCCTGTCTCTGTCTTTACCGACATTCTGAAAAAACGCAAAGATAGGTGGCTTACCGAAGCCATATCTGGATAACTGAACACAGCAACAAAATATTTAGAAGCGTAAATATACCGACAATGAATAGTTCGTTGTTTAAATAGGGCACAAAACCGACAGTGAGGTACGTTGTGGTCAGGGCTTAGGCAAGGAATACAGTATGAATGAAAATCTTTATCAGGTATTTGCTTTCCACAAGAAATACAATTACTGACTTTTACTGACATCGGTTTAGAGCAAGAAAAAGTTTCCCCAATGGGGTACTTGGCTTTAGTTGAAGACTTTGGTTCTGAAACTCAAAAATGAAAATTTCAGGAGTCGGCCGACCGGCACTTGCGAAATGCTTCTGCTTCGGGCACCGCACGGCAAGAAAGACAGGTGTAATGACGTCGGCTGCATGCTTTATACCTCTGATTATCTGACGTCATGGAAGTTGAGACAATCGACGTAGGACCCAAGACTTTGATAATCAGGCCGACTGAGGGCTATTGCAAGCAGATAACACAAATGTGATGACTGCAACAGTGAAACATTAAGAAAGTACAGTTTTGTACCTACCATAAATGTAGATGTCCGAACAGGATAGCATCTGCAGTCATAACAAATGGGTTGTCCTGTCGTCAGGCAGCCCTTCGGTCGGCCGGATTCCAAAGTCTGGGTCCGGCTTCGGCTGATGTCGCACTTCACCCGACGTCATCTCTGCTGGTCTTTGGGTATAAAGGCATCAGCCGATGCCATTTTCCTCAGTGTTTCTTGCCCCAGATGCCAGTTGCCCTCTAGGAAAGCTAAATTTTGGATAAATGCCACTGTTTCCAAAATAGTAGAAGGCAAACACAAAAAATAAGCATGTATGTACATATATACAAACAAATACACCATAAGAGACTCCCCCCCCAGCTAGCTATTAGGAGGGTAAATACCCTAGGAGTACCACAGAGGGGAAGGAGGGTGGGTAATCCTGACTGCCGATGCTATCCTGTTCGGACATCTACATTTATGGTAGGTACAAAACTGTACTATGTCCTTAAAGGATGCATCTGCAGTCATAACAAATGGGTAGAATACCATAGCCAAACTAGGGGAGGAGGAAGAAGAATTATGGTGTAGTTAGGATCCCTTGCAATACAGCAGTGGCAAACCCTGCTCGGGATCTAGAGTATAGAGGTAAATTATAATGCTTGGCAAATGTATGCACGGAGGTCCAAGTAGCCTCAATAATGTCCTTGGTTGCCACCTCGAAGAAAGCTGTGGTAGTGGCTGTAGCCCTTGTAGAATGAGGTCTTATGTTCTGTGGAATTGGTTTTCCATGGTAGGAGTAACAGAATCTTACGCAATTTCCTATCCATTTGGAGATTGTCTGTTTGGAAATTGCTTTTCCTTCCCTTCCTGTTGCATAGGCTACTAAAAGCTGGTCAGTTTTTCTGTTACTTTTGGTTCTGTCCAGGTAGTAGCGTAACTGTCTATGTACATCCAAGGTATGCAGCAGCCTTTCCCCGCTGTTCTGTGGATTGGGAAAGAAGGTAGGTAGGTGGATTGCCTGGTTTAAAGACACTCTGGATACCACCTTAGGCATAAATGTAGGATTAGTTCTCATGGACACTATCTTGATGGAAGATTAGGAAGGGTTGTACTGCCATTAAGGCCTGTAGTTCAAACCCTCCTTGCTGAAGTAATTGCCAGTAGGAAAGCAGTTTTCCATGATAGGTGTTGAAGATCTGCTGTTGCTGCTGGTTCAAATGGAGGGAGTGTCAATTTTTCTAGCACAAAGTTCAAGTCCCATGCTGGTAATGGTGGTTTCCTAGGAGGTTTTACATTCTTGATCCCTCTGAGGAATTGCCTGAGTAGAGGATGCGAAAAGACAGGTGGATCGAAGCTGTATTCTGCGGAAATAGCTGATGCATGTATCTTGATGGAGGAATAGGACAGGCCCGTATGTAGAAGCTCTGCCAAGTACTCCAGGATGTTAGCAATATCTATGTTCGAGACATCTTTTCCTCTTTCAGTACTCCAAATGACAAACCTTTTCCATTTTCCTGCATAGTTCCTTCTTGTTGAAGGTCTGCGGGCTTCAAGGATAATGTCTTTAACCCTTTGGGATAAGTCTGGGTTAGTTGCTGTTATGTGATGTTCCAGGCAGTCAGTTGCAAGGTTTTTAGGTTTGGGTGCATGATGTTGTAGTTGTTCTGAGTTGACATCAAAGGCATCAGGGGTATTGGCCACATTCTCACTGAGACATGCTCCTCAGCAAAGGATACCAGTGTTGTCTTGGCCAATTCGAGCTATCAGAATTATCCTTGGACGCTCCTCTTGATTTTCAGTAGTACCTTGTGCATCAAAGGAAGAGGTGGAAATGCATATGCTGTCAGGCCTTTCCAACTGAAGGATAGAGAGTCCACCTTCCATGCTAGTGGGTGGCATGTCCTTGTGCAGAATTTTTGAGCTGGTGATTGAGTGGGGATGAATAGATCTATTTGTGGCATTCCCCATTTCTTTGTGATGGCCTTGAAGATGTCCGGTGTAGCATCCATTCGTGAGCATCCGAGGTGGTTCTGCTTAACATGTCTGCTAGGGTGTTTTCTTTTCCGCACAAATATTGCCTGTAACTGGATGTTGTAGCTCAGAGCCATATTCCAAAGGTCCAGAGTCATTCTGCATAGGGGTATGAATGAGTGCCTCCCTGTTTGTTGATGTACCACATGACTGTGGTGTTGTCTGTCCTTATCATTAAATGGCCTTCTTTGAGGAATGGTTTGAATTTCTGGATTGCTAGTTTTACTGCCAGCATTTCTTTTTGGTTTATGTGCAGGTGCAGCTGGTCTGGAGTCCACAATCCTTGTATGCACTTGTCCAACATGTGCGCCCCCCAGCCTAGGTCTGAGGCGTCCGTTGTGATGGTTTGGTTTGCTTGAAAGTTGTGGAAGGGCAAGCCTGGGTTTGACTGGCATGCTTGAGCCCACCATAGGAACTCTTGTTTCAGGCATGGGATTAGTGGGATTTCGGTTTCTAAGCTGTGCCTGTGTTGAGACCATAAATTCTTTAGATACTACTGTAGTTTTCTCATATGTAGTCTGGCATGGGGGACCAGGATTATGCATGATGCCATGAAGCCCAAGGCCTGCAGTACTTTTCTTGCTGTTAGTTTGTGCTGCTTTGTTAATGCCAAGAAGTAAAGAGGGAGTTGTGCTTGTTTTTCTGCAGTTAGGAATGCCATTTGTTTTACTGTGTCCAATTCCGCACCCAAGAATGTTCTTGTCTGGGATGGTATCAGTCTTGACTTTTTTAAATTGACTGTGTATCCCAGGGCTTGTAGTAAGCAAATGACTCTTTGTAAATCTGTTGTCAGCTTGCTTTTGTTGTCCGCTTGTAACAGGTAGTCGTCCAGGTATGGATAAATTTGGATTCCTGTAGCCTGCAATGAGCGATTACTGATGCCAGGCATTTTGTGAATACTCTGGGTGCAGTAGATAAGCCAAAGGGCAATGCTGAGAATTGATAATGCTCTGATCCTGCAAGAAATCTGAGGTATCTTCTGCAATTTGGTCGTATGGGGACGTGCAGGTATGCCTCCTTGAGATCTAGAGTTACCAGCCAACACTCCTTGCCCAGCATGGGAAGAAGTTGCTGTAGGGTCAGCATTTTGAATTTTGGTACAATGATGTATGTGTTTAAGACGGACAGGTCGAGAATAGGTCTCCAACTTTTCTCTTTTCTTGGTACTACGAAGAGTCTGGAGTAGAATCCTTTGCCCTGTTGTGTTATTGGTACTCTTTCCACAGCTCTCATCTTTGTTAATTGAGCTATCTGCTTTAGAGCTTCTGTTTTTGATTTGGAGGTAGGTTTGGCATTCCTCTTTACTGGTAAGGTGTGGAAGTGGAACCTGTAGCCTTGGTCTATGGTTTGCAAAATCCACTTGTCTTTTGTGATATAGTGCCAATTTTTCAAAATAAGGCTAACTTTCCGCCTAAAGGTGCTGCTATTTGCTCCCTGGTAGGCGGTGTCAGAGTCAAGTCACTGTCATTGTCCTGTTGCAGTGGCAGTGGTTGTGTCTGTGCCTCTCTGGTTATTGCCTTGCCACTGGCGCCCTCTATAGGCACCTCCTCTGGATTGATTTCTGCCTCTAGAGCGCCTATTCCTGCCTCTTTGAGATTTTGAGGAGTCTGGAAAGGACCAATTTTGGCAGGCCAGTTCCTGCTAAACCTTGGGGCTGAACCTGTAAGAAATCCTTAACTGTTTGTACAGATTTTGCCTTCTCTTCCATTTTCTTCATTACTTGCTGAGCAGGTGTACCAAATAGACTGGCCTTATCCATAGGAGCATCTAACAGTTTTGCTTTAACATGATCCGCAAAACCTGTTCCTTCAACCATGCATGCCTTCTTATCACTGTGCCAGTCATGGCTGATCTAAATGAAGCCTCCAGTGCATCATAGCCACATTTTAAAGAATGGTTACTAACATGCTGAATGTTATTCACCATTTCTAAAACATATTTCTTATCTAAGGAGTCATCAGAGGACAGCTTCTTAGTTAACTGATCAAGCATAAACTCTTGGTATTGGATCATGTGAAACTGACAGTTTAAAGCTCTAGCTGAGAGAGTAGCAGAGGTGTAAACTTTTTCCCCCATCTCTAAGGACCTGGATTCCCTTTCAGAAGGAGAGGGTTTTTGCTGAGGTCGGCTACTGCCTTAGGCCCCTGGGATATAGTCTCAGGATCTGCAAGTGGGGCCTTGTATAGGTGGTGATGAGTGTCTGGCACCCTGTAAAATCTATCTGGTTTGGCAGGGGCTGGAGGTAAAGTATCAGGAGCAGTGCAAACATCATTAAATGCATCATCTACAACAGGCAGAACTGGAGGTATAGCTAAGGGCCTATGTTGTGGTAAGTGCAGAAAGGTCCTAAGCCTTTTTCTTGAATCTGAGAAATCTTGTCCCTGCCATTGGAATTGTTCTCTCATGGCATGTAAGGTTACACCAAAGGAAAATTCCTCTGGTGGAGAGGCAGATGGAATGGATTCTTCAGCATCGGAATCTTCATAAGTAGAAAAAGGAGCCTCTGGCTGATCTGTAATGTCTGAGTCATCCGAAGAATCATCAGAGGACACTGGCTCGGAGGGCTCTGCTCTAGGTCTCTTTTCTGGAGGCTGAGAGGCCCTGTCTGGGTGAGATTGGGATCCCCTAATTAAGGAGATTAAATCCTCTGCCAGAGTAAGCATTTGTGAACTAGAAGTGGGCCTATGTGAGGGGGTCTTAACAGGCACTGATTTAACAGTTTTGGCTGCTTTAGCCCTGGCAAAGGCCTTTACAGACATGGCTGCAGGAGGCCTAGCAGCACCACGTGCTGGGGTAGAGACATCCAAAGGGATGGTGTCTGATAATTCACTAGGAACCACAGTAGTAGGCAAAACTTCAGAGGCCGATTCAACTAAGGTAGCAGGAGCCTCAGTAGTAGTCATGGATTCGCTGAAGATTGACCGTTTCTCGGTTTCGCTGAAACCGAGACACTCGTTTGCTTAACCGTGGTTTCGCCGAAACCGCGGACCGCGAGTGTCGGTCTTTTCGCTTTTAACAATTTGGGTAGTCGGAGGATCCGACGGCATAATGTACGCAAAATCTGAGCCGAAAAACTGTTCAGCAAACTCCGACCGACGCTAAGCGCTCGTCGGTTGAAGGAAGCACAGGCTAAACAGGCTGCTACGTGTGGTCTGGGCCTAAACAAGGTAGGCAGTAAGAGTGGAAATCTTTATGAGGTATTTGTTTCCCACAAGTTAAACAGTTATTTACTTTTTCTGACATCGGCTGAGGCAAGAAAGAGTCCCCAACGGGTACTTAGCTTTTCAGAAGTCTTCAAGTAGTATTCGGTAGTAGTAATCTCTGGATCTGACCGACCGGCACTTGCAAACAGCTTCTGCTTCGGGCGCCACGCGGCAAGAAAGACTGAGGAAAATGGCGTCGGCTGATGCCTTTATACCCGAAGACCAGCAGAGATGACGTCGGGTGAAGTGCGACATCAGCCGAAGCCGGACCCAGACTTTGGAATCCGGCCGACCGAAGGGCTGCCTGACGACAGGACAACCCATTTGTTATGACTGCAGATGCATCCTTGAAGGACATCATCTGCTCTAGTGGAGTGTGCCCTCACTGGAGAAGAAAGGCCCTTACTATTGGTGAATAAGAGAAAGAGATGGCTTTAGAAATCCAAAAGGAAATAGCTTGGCTGGAAACCGGCTGACCCAGGGTCCTTGGGTGGTAGGAAACAAACAGGCATTCAGATTTACCTACAGGCTTGGCTTTATCCAGGTAGTATCAGAGTTGCCTGTGCACATCCAAAGAATGCAGGATTCTCTCACTTTTAGAGAGAGGGAAAGAAAAAAAAAAAGGTGGGAAGACTGACGGACTGGTTAAGAGAGAACTCACTGATGACCACCTCAGGCATAAAGGAAGGGCGGGTACGCAATGATACCCTGTCCCTGTGTAAAACTGTGAAGGGGGATTAGACATCAGAGCTTGCAGCTCAGAGACGCTTCTAGCAGATGTAATGGCCACCAGCAAAACTGTTTTCCTTGTACAATGTTACAGGGAAGAGGAGCTTGATGGCTCAAAAGGTGCCAAACACAAAAGTGAGATCCCAAGGATGAGGAGCTGGTTTCTTTGGTGGTCTAATATGAAGGATGCTTTTTAGGAAAGGTTTCACCTCTAACCTTGAGGTTAAAGGGAGTGATGTACGCAGACAAGAGGAGATAACTGAAAGGTGACCCTTCACTGAAAAGTAGGATAGGCCACCTTTCCTCAGTTTACACAGACAGGACAAAACCACCGAACACTCACTAACAGAGGCTGTAGATCCTTCTTGCGACACCAAATGGAAAATCTTTCCCATTTGGAAACACAGAATTTCCTAGTAGTGAGTTTTCTGACCTCCTGCAGAACTTGAAACACATCCTATGAAAAAGGTTTCTAAAGGGAATCAAAATCTTGTCACCCACAAAGCTAGGTTCAGAGTTGACAGCTGTGGATGTATCAGGATTTCCTTGTCCTGTGTGACTAAATCCATTCTATGGGGTAATTTGTGATGATTACCCCTGGCTAAGTGCAGGAGACTGGGGAACCAGTGCTGTCTTGGCCAAAAGGGAGTCGCCAGCAAAAGTTTTGGTTGATCCTGCTGAATCTTCAGTAAGACCTTTTGGAAGACAAGTAAGGGGAGGCAATGCAAACAGAAACATCCCCTTCCAAGTAAATGATGGAGTATCCACCTTCCATGCCAGGGGGGGTGTGGAACCCTAGCACAAAAATTTGGAATTTGTCTGTTCATGGGGAGGCCAAGAGATCTACCTGAGACGTATCCAAACGATGGATCAGGTCCAGAAACACATCCCAGTGTAACATCCATTCGTGGGACTGGGTCATGACCCTGCTTAATGCATCTGCCACCACACTGTGAGCAGAGGGAAGGTAAACTGTCTGAAGAGAGACTTGGATATGAAAGCCTAACTCCCAGGCATACAGGGCTACATACCTCTCAACCTCTTAATGCCAAAATCTGGACAAAGCTTGACAAAATGGGGGGACAAATAGGGACATATTTTAAATATTGCTTTTATAAACTAAAAGAAAGTTGCTAGAGAGTAACCGGGTTCGTTTTAACATTATGAAGGATCTGAAGTCTGAAATTCAAATGTATATCATTATTTAGTGACTTCAATCCTGAGATCATCCCAGTGATTTGCCCGGAAAAAAAAAAGGAACAGGCCAAAAATATGAGCCAAAGATCTGGACATTCTGTGAAAAACTGTACAGTTGAAAGGTATGCAGGGCTAGTCTGCATAGGAGGTAAGATTTTGTTCCCCACCACTTGTTGATGTACCACAGAACAGTGGTGTCTGTGAACCAACTCAACACCCCTGGAATAAGCTTTGGTTTGAAGAATGTCAAAGCAAAAAATCAGGGCTCTCATTTGTTTTACAATGGTATGTTCCTTTGCCTGTGTGGGAGACTTCACATCTCTGACCCTCCAGGATAGTAGAGTCACGCCCCAGCCTGTGACTGAAGCATCTTTGTTTAACTCTACTGAAGGGAGAGTGGCTGTAGGAGTAGACCAGAATTTTTGGTTACCTAAAGCATCCACCAATCTATCTAATTTTTTATGCAGCATAGGAGTGAAACCCTGAAATCCTGGGGGTGGAGTGTTGCATCCAAAGTCTTTAGAAACCATTGACTTTTTCTCACATGCAATTTGGCCCAGGGCAGCATAGGGATAAGTAGATGACACAAACCCCAGGAGGCGTAGAAAGTCCCTGGTAGTCACAGATTGGAGAGGTAAAATGCTCTGGAAGCAAGACGTGAGGAACAGCACCTTTTCTGTGGGTAAGGAAGCTAGCATCTTGCTTGTTTGGATCCTGCAACCCAGAAAAATACGGTCTTGTGAAGGGGTCAGAGAGGCCTAGACTCTCTAGAAGGGAAATGGTGAAGGAAAGACTCCCAAAGTAGGTCTGGTGATTGCTCTTAGATGAGATCATCTAAACAAGGGAAAGATCTGAATTCCCTGCAGTTTGCATGGTGCTATGACTGCAGCCAAGCATTTTGTTAACACCCCTGATGCTGCAGAGAAACCAAAGGGCAAAGTGAGAGGAAGCAACAGAAAAAAGTAGAAATTTCCTAAACTGAGGGTGAATTGGGAAGTGAAGGTAAGTGTCTGATGTCCAATGACACCATGAAAGCCTGGGGAAGAATGAGAGGAAGCAGAGAGGGCAAAGTCAGCATCTGAAAAGATGGGACTTTCAGAAAGGTGTTTAGGTTGGAAAGGTCCAGAATGGGTCTCCAGGGCCATCCTTCCTTGAAACCAAAAACATCCCAGAGTAGAACCCTTTCCCTTGTTAAGCAGAAGGGACCTCTTGAATAGTTAACTAAGAGAGGGAAGATATGAAATTACCTGAGGTAAGAGGACCATTTGGTCCTTTGGTGGTTGTGGGAATCCTCTGAATAAGGGACAAGTTTCCCAAACCATGAAATATCCTCTCTGGATGATGGAGAGGATCCATGAGTCCTGGGTGATCAGATTCCAAGTCACAAAAGAAGGAAGGAAAGAAGGACAGGGAGTGGATGGCCCTGGAGGCGGGTAGTCATAAGTTACCAAGCTTAGAGTGGGACTGAAAGGGCCGTTTCTGAAATGGAGTGGATGAGGTAGATTTAGAAAAAGCTAGTTTCCTAGGGCCTCTCTTGCTTTTAGAAGGAGGAGGCATGACAGGTTTCCTAATAAAAGGCAGTCTTTGTTAGATAGTTCCTTTGGAACCTGGGAACAGGAGAAAAGTACAGTTTTGTACCTGCCATAAATGTAGATGTCCGATAGATATGCAACTGCAGTCATAACATATGGGTTGTCCTGCCTCAGGCAGCCCTCGGTCGGCCGGATTCCAAAGTCTGGGTCTGACGTCGGCTGATGTCGCATTTCTCTCCAACGTCAGAGCAGCAGGAGTACATAAGCATCAGCCGACGCCATCTTCTTCAGTGTTTCTTGCCCCAGATGCCAGGTGCCCTCCAAGGAAGGTTGTAATCAATTTGGAAGACAAAACAGGTTTCCAGACAAATAAATAAGCAATAAACAGATACACCATAACAGATATCCCCAGCTAGGATAACAGGGAGAGGAGTGGACCCAAGGAATAGTGGGGAAGGAGGGAGGGAAAACCCGACTGCAGTTGCATATCTATCGGACATCTACATTTATGGTAGGTATAAAACTGTACTATGTCCTTCAAGAATGCAACTGCAGTCGTAACATATGGGTTGAATACTATAGCTTAGCTGGGGGAGGTGGAAAGCTCTAAGAAAAGGATGGTGTAGCTATCAATCCCTGCAGGACTGCCGAAGCAAAGCCTGCTCTGGATCTGGAATATAAAAGAAGGTTGTAGTGTTTGGAGAATGTATGCACGGAGCTCAATGTAGCAGCTTCTAGAATGTCTTTTGTAGGCACCCCTCTTAAAAAAAGCTGTAGAGGTGGCTGTAGCTCTGGTAGAGTGCGGTCTGATATTGGCTGGTACACTCTTTCCATGGAAGGAATAACATAATCTGATGCAATGTCCAATCCATTTTGAGATAGTCTGTTAGGAAATTGCTTTTCCTTGTACTCCAGGGGCGTAAGCTACAAAAAGCTTATCAGACTTCCTATTGGCCTTGGTTCTGTCCAGGTAGTAGCGAAGTTGTCTGTGAATGTCCAAGGTATGCAACAGTCTTTCCCCTTTGTTCTCAGGATTGGGAAAGAAAGTAGGCAGGTGAATTGCTTGATTTAAAGAAACCCTAGATACCACTTTGGCAGAAAGATAGGGTTGGTTCGTAAGGAGACCCTGTCTCTATGAAAGGTAATGAACGGTGGTATTGCCATTAGGGCCTGTAATTCCGAAACCCTTCTTGCTGAGGTAATTGCCAACAGGAAAGCTGTCTTCCATGAGAGGAATTGTAAGTCCACAGAAGCTGCTGGCTCAAAGGGGGTAGAGTCAGTTTTTCTAGGACAAAGTTGAGGTCCCAAGCTGGTACTGGGGCCTTTCTTGGTGGCTTGATATTCTTGATTCCTCTAAGAAATTGCCTTAAAGGATGTGAGAACACAGGTGGATCAGTGTTGTATCTAGCTGAAATAGCTGAAGCATGTATTTTTATAGAAGAATATGAAAGTCCATTCTGTAGCATATCTGCCAAGTATTCCAGGATGAGTGGGATGTTCAATAATGATGCATCATGACCCTTGCTGGTGTTCCAAATGCTGAATCTCTTCCATTTTGCTGAATAAACCTTTCTGGTGGATGGTCTGCGGGCTTCTGTTAATATCCGCTGAACTTCCTTGGAGAGAGATAGATTGAGGTTATTCATGGAATCTCCCAAGCTGTTAGCTGGAGCATCTGAATGTTGGGATGTACTGTCTTGAAGTTGTTTCGAGTCAAAAGATGGGGCCATTGGGGAAGGGCCCATTTTTTGTTGTGGCATATGCTGCGTAGTAGTGGATACCAGTGTTGTCTTGGCCAGTCTGGAGCTATTAGGATCCCTTTTGGCTTCTCTGCTTTTTTCTTTAGTAGTACTGTGGTCATCAGTGGCAGAGGTGGGAATGCATAAATCTTTAGGAAGTTCCAGTTGAATGAGAGAGCATCTGTTTTCCATGCTTGTGGATGATATGTCCTTGAACAGAACTTTTGTAGCTGATGATTGAGGTGGGAGGCGAATAGGTCTACTTCTGGCCTGCCCCATGTCGAGGTGAGCCTTATGAAGATTTCTGGATGTAACCTCCACTCGTGGGGGTCTAGGAAATTCCTGCTTAGGCTGTCTGCCAGCACATTGTCTTTGCCTGGAACAAACTGGGATTGCAACTGTATGTTTAAGTTCAGTGATTTTTCCCAAAGATTCATTGTCAGTCTGCAAAGGGGGTAAGAATGGGTGCCCCCCTGCTTGTTTATGTACCACATGACAGTGGTGTTGTCTGTCCGTATTAGCAGGTGGCCTTGCTGAAGTTGTTGTCGAAAGGCCTCGATGGCATGCATGACTGCCAACATTTCTTTTTAGTTGATATGCAGATGTGTTTCCTTTGGAGACCATTGTCCTTGAATACATCTGCCCTCCATGTGCGCCCCCCATCCAAGGTCTGAGGCGGCTGTGGTCATTGTTTGTGTTATTTGTGGTTTTTTGAATGACATACCTGTGTTTGCCTGGCTTACCGAGGCCCACCATAGAAATTCCTTTTGCAGGCATGGAATGAGCGGTATGGTTGTCTCTAGGTTGTTGCTGTGTTGAGACCATAAACTTTTTAGGTACCATTGAAGCTTTCTCATGTGTAGTCTTGCTAATGGAACCAGGAGAATGCATGTTGCCATGTAACCCAGGGCCTGTAGGAATCTCCTTGCAGTCATCTGGGTGAGCTTTGCCAAACCTTTGAAATACTGAGTTAACTTCTTTTGCTTGTCTTCTTCAGGTAAGCCATTTGAGAGGTTGTGTCTAGATTGGCTCCTAAGAAAGTAATTTGCTGGGATGGCTGCAGTCTTGACTTTTGGAAGTTGACTGTGTATCCCAGAGCTTGTAGCAATTGAATGACATAATCCAAGTTTTTTGTCAAAATCAGTATGTCGTCCACTTGTATGAGGCAGTCGTCCAGGTACGGGTAAATTTGGATCCCCTGGAGCCTGCAATGAGCAATTACTGAAGCCAGGCATTTTGTAAACACTCTAGGCACAGTAGATAAGCCAAATGGCAATGCTGAGAATTGATAATGCTCTGGCCCTGCAAGAAATCTGAGGTATCTTCTGCAGCTGTGTCTGATAGGGACATGCAGGTATGCCTCCTTTAGGTCCAGAGTAATCAGCCAAGACCCCTTGCCCAGCATGGGAAGGAGCTGCTGTAAAGTCAGCATTTTGAACTTTGGTACTATGAGAAAGATGTTTAATGCGGACAAATCCAGTATTGGTCTCCAATGTGTTTCTTTTCTTGGAACAAGGAACAGTCTTGAGTAAAACCCCTGGCCTTGTTCTTGTTGTGGAACTTTTTCTATTGCATTGATCTGAGCAAGCAGAGAAATTTGCTTGAAAGCCTCTGCCCTCTGGTTTTGCGGTAGGTTTGGCATGCCTTGTTTCCTTGGTAAGGTATGAAAGTGGAACCTGTAGCCTTGGTCTATAATGTCCAAAATCCATTTGTCCTTTGTCAATCTGTGCCAATTGTCTGAAAACAGAGATAATTTTCCGCCCAAGGGAGCTTCTGTTTACTCCTTGGTTAGCGGAAGTAGAGGAAAGTCATTGGGATTGTCCCTGTGGGGCAGGAGAAGCCCCTGTGTCACTTCTTTGGTTTGCTGGTTGCCATTGTCGTCCCCTGTAGGAACCTCTGTATTGTCCTCTTCCTTGGCCACACCTGCTTTTGCCCCTTTGAAATCTTTCAGGATTAGGAAAGGACCAGTTTTTTGAAGGCCAATTCCTGCTGAATCTGGGTGGCTGAACCTGGAGGAAATCTTTGACTGTCTGAACTGACTTGGCTTTTTCCTCAATGGTCTTTAATACATCTTTAGCATTAGTACCAAAAAGCTTGTTCTTTTCCAAGGGTGCATCAAGAAGTTTTGCCTTAACATGATCTGGTAGAGGTTGTTCTTTTAACCATGCATGTCCAAGAATGACTGCCCCTGTCATAGCTGCCCTACATGAAGCTTCCAATGCATCATATCCACACTGAAGGAAGTGATTGCTAACTTGCTGAGAGTTGTGTACAGCCTCCTGCAAAGACTTCCTATCTAAAGGATCAGGAGAGGCCAAAGTTTTCTGTAAATCATCTAACAGGAAATCCTGATATTGAAACATATGAAAGAGACAATTGAGAGCTCTCATAGATAAAGTAATGGAGGTGTAAACCTTCTTCCCCCATCTCTCTAATGACCTAGCTTCCCTGTTGGAAGGCAAAGGATTTTTGGAGGTGGTAGCTGAAACCCCTTTCGGCCCCTGTGAAATAGTTTCTAAATAAACAGCATGGGCCCTAAAGAAATGAGTATGTGTTTCAGGAACTCTATAGTATCTGTCCGGCTTGGCAGGAGCAGGAGGGAGAGTATCAGGGGTAAGACTGGAGTCAGAGTATAAATCATCCACAACATCAAGCACAGGAGGTATAGCTAAGGGCCTGTGCTGGGGCTTTTTAAGGAAGGTACGAAGGCGCTTTCTGGAATCAGAAAATTCCTGGCCTTGCCACTTAAAATGTTCCCTCATGGAATGCAGAACTTCCCCAAAAGAAATATCCTCAGGAGGGGAGGCCGAGGGGATGGAGTCCTCTGCATCTGAGTCCTCGTAGGTCTGGAAAGGCTCTTCCTGGCTATCGGAGTGGCCAGAGGCCTCAGAATCTTCATCTGAAGGGAGAGGGTCAGTGGGCTCAACCCTGGGCCTCTTATCAGGAGGAGGCTGGGATCCTCTCTCAGGATGGGCCTGGTAACCTCTGATCATGGAGATTAAGTCTGCTGCCATAGTCATGATTTGTGTTTCAGGAGTAGGCTGAGGTAAGGCTTTTGCAGTAAGGTGCTTGGTCTTGCTGGCTGCCTTAGCACGTGTGTAGGCCTTGATAGACATGGACATGGAAGGCCTAGCAGCTCCACGTGCAGGAGTGACCTTATCCACAGCAATGGTCTCGGGCATTTCCTCGGTTTCAGTATCCAGAGGAAAATCAATAACTGGCGTCGGTGTGGTCTCCGGTATCGGAGGTATCGGTAATGCGGTGTCTTCGGTTCGGAGCGGTGGAATAACCACCTCAGAGGGAACCGGGGCACTCGCGGTAGGTTTTGGCGTGGTGTCGGTGGAAGACGCGGGCCGAGGATGTCGGTCCCGGTCTTTACGTTTTTTAGGAGTCTGCGATGTCGGTAATTCCGACAGCATCTTGTAATCGAATTTTTCGCCGAAAAAGTCTTCAGCAAACTCCACCCGACGCCTGAGAGTGCGCTTATTAAAGCGAGCACAGGCGGCACAGGCCGAGACGCCGTGGTCTGGGCCAAGGCAAGGAAGGCAGTAAGAATGGAAATCCTTATGAGGTATTTGTTTACCACAAGACAAACAATTCTTAACTTTTTCAGTAATTTCTGACATCGGCTGAGGCAAGAAAAGGTCCCCAATGGGGTACTTAGCTTTTTTGATGACTTCGGATCGAAGAAAACAGGAGCTGACCGACCGGCACTTGCGAACTGCTTCTGCTTCGGGCACCGCGCGGCAAGAAAGACTGAAAAAGATGGCGTCGGCTGATGCTTATGTACTCCTGCCGCTCTGACGTCGGAGAGAAATGTGACATCAGCCGACGTCGGACCCAGACTTTGGAATCCGGCCGACCGAGGGCTGCCTGAGGCAGGACAACCCATATGTTATGACTGCAGTTGCATTCTTGAAGGACATCTGGGATATGCTTCAGGTCCTGCAGCTCCTTACCTTTCTCCTGTAAGGATTTGAATATTTCTGCAGCCAAGCTACCACATAAGATTTTAGCATCCAAGTTTTAATATCCAAAGGGGGATCCATGAGTTTGGCCTTAAAGTCATCAGGCAAGGGTTGTAACTTGAGCCAACAATATCTCCTTAAAACAGACCCAGAGGCCGCTGCCCTAGCAGAGGCATCTGCAACATAACTGTACTTAACCTGGGCATAGGAGTTGAGAATGGCAGCCAGTTTTGCCTTGGCAGGAGAATCTGGAAGCTCAGAAAGGAGCTTCCTTGCATCAGGAGACAAGACCCAGAGAATATTTCGTCATGCGAGTCTGTTAATTGCCCTGAAGGCCAGGGTAGCAGAGATGTCGACCTTGTTCCCTCAGTCTCTCCCTAACCTTGTTCCCTTGATTACAGGGCAGTAACTAAGTAGAAGGCAATAATTTGAAGACCTTATCAGCTGAAATAGAAATGGTACCTGGGTCTGCAGACAGAGCTTTAAGCAGGAACGTAGCATCCTCAGGAACCTTGCAGGACTTGTTTGGGTGTTTGGGATCAAGGGGTTGAGAATCTAGGCACTTGGAAGCAGCGGTAAATGCATCCAGGAAGGCTGGCAGAACTAGAGGAGTAGCAGAGGGTGACTGAGAACCCATCTGCAAGAGGTCACAATACCCCCTTTTGAATATCTCAGACTTGGCAGCAGTCCCATTTAAAAAAAATCTTTCATTTTTTGGATAATTTCTCCAAAGGAAATATCCTCCCCTGGGGAATCTGTACCATTAGATTCCTCTTCTGTGGAGGCATATCCTAAGGGTGAAGCTATTTGGGTGGAACAGGACAAGGACTCCTCTTCAAAGAATTCCTCCTCAACTGAAGAGTCTGCAGCTGTCCTTTTGAATGTAATGGAGGGAGAAAAGGACTGCAAAGTACAGAGGAAGGTGAAGACTGGCACAGGGCCATGAAGCCACTGAAAAGGCTATGGGAGAAAGCCTGCCAATCAGCTCGTGCTTTAATGTAGCAGGAGCAACATGCTTGGTCTTCACTTTTTCTCTTTCTGGGAGTTTCAATGTGATTAAAAATGGAAGGGCCCAACGTCGGCCTACATCTGACTACATCACTAAGCACATCCTCATGCACAGTAATTTAAGTGATGCCCTGGGGACCTTTGGAAACAACAAGCCATAGTTTCCCCTTTTCGCCTGAGTCGGATGTCTACACTTCCATCTTGGAAGTGCTGGTAGACTCCTTCAGGGCTTCCCCTGTGGTACCCCCGAAGGCACATCCACCAAGTTTGAAACGACCTTTGGGCCTATATCAGCCTCGGGAGGGACACCCGAGAGAGAGGGCGTAGGTGATAGATCAGGCTGAGATTTCTTTGCCTTTTTAGTAAGTGGCTCATCTGAAGGACCTGACTTCACCTCCATCTCCCGTGCCAGGTGCTCAAGACAATTGTTTTCAAAGTACAATTTTAGCCAAGCTAGATGGCTCCTTACAGTTTTGGGGACAAACCATTTACAAATATCACAGGCGGTAAGGTCATGGTCTGGGCCTAGACAGAACAAACAGAGGTTGTGTGGGTGTCTTTATGTGGAATCTGTCTTCCACACTGATACTTGTCCTTCTTAGCTGACATGAAATCACCCCACAAATAAGTAGTAGCAAAAAGCAAGAAAATTAGAAATCAAAAACTCCCAACTGGGTACTTATCTGAACCACGGTTCAACAGTAAACTGCTAAGTGAAGGTCTGGAGCAGGCAATCCGACAGGAGGCAGAAAAGTTCTGAGGCTGATGTGTGCTGATGTCTGCTTTATATCAGATGTCCCTTTATGACCGACATACATGAGAGGATGTGCGGCTTTGCACATACCTAGCAGTAGCATGTAGACTTTTGTATACTGGCCAGATGTACAAGTTACCTGGAGGCAAACTCGCATAAGAGACAAATACTACAGCATATGAATAGAAGGACATCCAACAGTTAGAAACATTCTGTTCCAGGCCCAAACAAGTCGCACAAAAAGAATGAAAGTCCTGGTGGGACATCTACTTGCTAGACAGTCTAACGTTTTCTGACATGAGTCAAAAAACACATCAGAAGTGTACTTAGCTTTAGATGTCTTCTTTCACTGGTGCCCAAAGGTCGTTTCTAACTCAGTGGATTTCCTTTTGGGGGTACCAATGCACTGACTAACATTCTACTTCTAGCTCCGATGGCAACAAAGAACTGGGTCATGGTGCAGACAGACTCCCTTTATTTTCAGACGTTGTGACATCGGACAAGGTGCCTGCCAGCTTCAGGAAGAGGAGCAAGTTCTCTGTTAGGTCAGCCAAGGGCTGCAAAAAATCCCACAAGTTAGGACTGCAACAGTCAAACATGAAGAACATCTTGAAGTTAGCATACCTGGATTTAAGGAAGGGGGGTACAACTCTCATTTGGTGGGGTGCTGAAAAGGGGCACAGCCTTATTACACAAAATTTCTATTTTAGTCCTGTACAAGGACATTGTCTTGAATTAACAGAGCTGTATTTCTTTTATACTTAACATCCTTATTAAACTGACACCTTTTAAAAAAACTGACACAGGTACACTCACATTAACTGAAAACACACCAGAGTACCATGTTGCATTTTTTTTTCTTTACTACTACTAGTCATAAACCTGTGTGTATGTTTGCACACAAGCACTCTCTGCTATATGGCTTGTTGCAAAATTTGTGGTCTTGGAAAGCATCATACATTTGAGAAGTGCTCAGCTTCTTTAAAAATGTACTAGCATTGTTTAATGGCATTCTACAGTGTTGTGCTTTACAAATGAAGGACTGATATGAACAGTAACTGATATAAAGAAGTTAATTAATCTGATTTATTAAGTACTGTAACTTTATAGAATTTTAATGCCTATATTTTTTATTCAACAGAAAAAAAATATGTAGTAAAATTAGTCTTAAAACTTATGTACAGACCTACATCCTAATTCTTCGATAAATGCCACAACTGTTTTAAAAGAATTCAGAAATTCAACAGTCTTTCACCCAAGACAGAAGAGCATTTGGAAAACAGAAATTGTCTCTATCTGCCACTCAAATGTATACAATTATGTATACAATGTTATAACAAAACGCACCAGATTATGTTTTACCTTAGTCTTTACTTCTCCCTACTTGGGCTACTTAAAAATCCAGCTGCTCCCCTGATTACAATATCCACAAATCCTGGTTCCCCAACTTGCTCCTTCCAGACTACCACCACCATGATCCCAACGACTGGTGCTCAACAATTACCCAGGGATTCAGCATGCCCAGTAATATGTCATTAAAATCTGAGAAGAATGGAATTCTAGGGGGAAATGTGGCTCATTGCATTATGACTTTCAAGTATATGAAGCCCAAAAGAATCCTTTGGTTGAGGAACTGGCACATACAACGATTTGATGCTCTGCCCCCCCCCCCCTCCCCAAGTTAGGCAGGCCACTTGCAAATCTCCTGGCTTCAAACAGAGGTCATGCAAGAGAACAGGAGTGGTGGTTGCCTGCCACTTCATCCTTCTTCCCCTCCCATCAATGCTACAAGCAATCTGAGCCAATTCCTGAATTAATCGTTCGTAACACAGTCTGCTCCCTGCCTCTGTGCCTTCAAGGTGATTAAAGTACACAGAATTTTTTCTTACTTCTTCACTCAATTACATTACACATGAAAATGGGTACCGTGTTATCAGTACTGTTCTCTCTCCTCTGTATCTATAAATACACACAAATATAATGAAAAATCCTGTTGCACGAAAGCTTGATCATGAAAAAAGTGAAAATTGTTTACTGAAACCTCAACTAATCAAACACAACCCTCTCAATCTACCAAAATCCCTCAAAAATGACAGTAAAATTAGTGTTTTTTTTTTGTGATCAGTAAAACACCATTGCAAAAAAAAAAAAAAAAAAAAAAAAAAACTACCAGCATTAAACCAAACTTTACCCTAACAGTGCCACTGTTAGGGAAAGGCGCAATGTAGGGTTTAGGGGTACTGGCATGTATAGTGTTAGGGACAGCACACCCGTAATAATGGGTAAGGGTGCACCACCTGACCTTATGAAAAACTGGTTCCTTAAAACTACCATTATGCAACATGAACACACACATGCACACAACTAACCCTATCCCTTTATCCCATGCTTACTCTAACCTTAATCCACACACACTCGTACACACTCCCACCCCCGATACTTACGAAGTTAACGTTTTCACCAAAACATAAATTCTGTAACACAGTCATTTGGGAAAAAAAATCAGTAAACAGTTCACTTGACGGGCAAATAAGTGTTCAGCCAACTGAACTGCTACAACATATGAATGTATATGTACAAAACCTTCACGTCTACTCAACCAGATAAAGTAGGAAAAAAATCTACGAAAACTCATGAAGAAAAACTATTTCACAGTGGAGCTGTCAGAGACTTGCTCCACAAGAAGCAAATAAGGGACTGAAAACAGAAAGAGCTGCAAATGATATGGATCATACAAGTGTCATTACATGCACACAAACGTGAACCACCAACATCAGGTCGTAAAAGTCAGACTGCTAACAAGGACACAGGTACTGCTTGGATAACATGATATACATAATAAAGAATCAGCTGCTGCATGAAAGAAAGGCAACACACATTAATGCAATGTGAGGTTAAGCCCACTTATTTTTATGCTTTAAAAGTCATCCTTGAAGATGCAGAATACTTAACCAACAAAAACATGTCGTGGCTTAACAATGATGAGGAATTAAAATCTCATGAAACTAAATTGCACTGGTGACATTCTGTGGCACCTTTGTTTTGCAGTTAATTTCATTTCCAGTTAAACGCAACATGTAAAATGATTTTTACAAAAAAAAAAATTGCAGAATTGTAGGGTGCAGTTTCTTTTTAATTTCACTACTTGCTAGTTTTTTTTCCTCCTATGATCAAATCCATGGCAATGACTTAAATACATCACAAGGTATTATGAGTAGGTAAAAACACTTGTACTAACTATAAATCGTCTGTTTCCATCTGGTTTAACCTGTTGATTATCGGATCTAAGACAAGACATTTCCAAAAGGCTTCACCCCTCCAAGCTCCACCTCCTCTATTCAGAATGCCTAGCTCTGAATAACCTCAGATTGATCAAGTTTGCCCCTGCCCAAAGACAGTACACTGCTAATTCTGAGAATATGACACCAAGCAAGAAGCCCAAACAAACTGAGAAGTGTCCTCCACAACTCTCATCCAAAGACAGAAAGCAACACAATAAAGGAGGGGCAGGTGGGAGGGAAGGTTGAACTGGATGGAAACAGACAACACGGATCTATTACTATGACAAGTGCATAACTTTCATAACGGATGTTATCTTTTCCATCTGGATTCAACCTGTGGGACACAATCCCCAGCCACTACAACCTAGGGAGGTCTTATGAGCACATTCTGCAATATGTTGGAACCAAAGGAGGCCTTAGCTCTCATCTGAATATGCAGCTTGTAGTGAGACACACACAAAGCTGTGTGTACCCACCCAAGTAGCAGCATCAAAACTATAATCCATAGCACCTCTCATGAAAAAAGCTGTACAGGTAGACATAAGCTCTAGTATAACGGCATTTTGGTTTGCATGACAAAGCTTTCCCTTTCAAACTATATCCAAATGAAATGCAATCAGTCACTTAGACTCTGGGTTTCCCAACTGGGCCTTTAAAAAGGAGACAAACAACTGATCAGAATTTCACTTGGGTCTATCCAAATAACATTTCAACTGCCTATGAACATAAAAACAAAAAAGCAAGTATACGCCTTTGTTTGAAAATTAGGGGAAACACAGACTGGTAAATGAATAGCCTGATTAAAGTTGTTTTCCAATGCCACCTTATGCAGAAAAGAAGGATACATTCTGACAGATACCCTGTCTTTAAGAAAGGCCAGGTACCAACAAATAAAGCCTACAGCTCAGACACACGCCTGACCGAATTAACAGCCACTTCAGTGTCTTCCACTATGATGAATTTAGGGAAACCATTGCTGAAAGTTCAAAAGTAAGTCCAGCAAGCACGAGAAAGCAAAAAAGGCAAAGCCCATAGAGGGACAGGGTTCTATACAGGAAGCCACAAGAAAAAAAGGCTTCCCTAACCTTTTTAAACCTTAAATTCTGCCACTAGCATTTTGCTTTGTCAATGCGAAAGTTAGAAATAGCTGCCAGCTGTACTTTAATAGTGGAATAATTGACCCTGAATGAAATAAGTCAGCAAAAAAAAAAAATCAAGCATAGCTTCCAAAGGCACAGAGATGCGGTCTAAGCCATTAGAAGAAGTCCAAAAGGCAAAGCATCTCCACTTGCTATCATAGATTGAGTATGTAACTTCTGAGAAAAAGACAAAATATGAACCACACTGTCTGAAAGCTTGGGATCTCTGGCCATCAGGGTATCGGCGAAATCCTGCAGTTAACCTCAGCATCCGAAGGTCAGGCAAGTTCAAGCATGCTGGATGAGCCCCCCCAAAATGCTGGATTTCCCCAAGATGTACATTGCTACCAAATCATTAAGATGAAATCACCCACTGCTAAACCCTCATGGCCTCCAAACAAAAAGGATAAGAAGTTATGTACTCACCATAATGTTCCATGTAAATTGTTCATCTCGCCTTCATTCTTGACTGATGGGTTCGGAGCCGATCCATCGGCTCCAGTACGGCCATATGCAAAGCTCGAGGTCTTCCAGTAGCTTGAGGCCAAGCCCCTATCCCATGATGCACTGTGAAGTACCTCAGATCTTGTTTGCTGCGTGTACTATAACCATATAAATTAGCTATCCCCCTAAGGAAAGGAAGAAGACATTGTGCAACCAGGATGAAGACCAACATCTATGTCAGCCATCAGCCAGGAGGGGGAAGGAGGGAGGGACGCAAGAATGAATGCGAGATCAACAACTCACATGGAACATTATGGTGAGTACATAACTTCTTAATGTGAAGTTGTTCAATCTCGCCGTTCATTCTTGACTGATGGGTAGTGTCCCTAGCACCATGAATCTTGGGTGGCTCATGGGAGTACATTCTTCAGGACCGTAGACCCAAAGGAAGCCTTGCCCCTGGAGGCCTCATCAACTTTGTAATGAGTGACAAAGGTATGAGGTTTTGACCAAGTGGCTGCTGCACAAATGTTATCAAGGGGCAGTTTGGCTTGGAACACAGAGGATGTAGAAACTGCTCTGGCTGAGTGAGCTTTAATCTTGTGTTTCAAAGGCATATTATCTGCTGAATACACAAAGATGATACAATCAATCAGATAACCATTTAGACAGAGTTGTTTTAGTCACTGGTCTACCTTTCCTGGATTCAGAGAATGAAACAAAGAGCTGGTCTGATTTCCCGATATCTTTTATTCTATCCAAATAAAATCTGAGCTGTCTGTGAACAACAAGTTTGTGCAGCATATACTCCAACTTGTTGGAATGATTAGAGAAGAAAGCTGGTAACTCAATAACTTGGTTGATATTGGTTTCTGAACAAACTTTGGGCAAAAAAGATGGATTTGTCCTAAGTGATACTCTATCAACATGAAAAATCAAATAAGGAGGGCTGACAGATAAAGCCTGAAGCTCTGACACTCTTCAGGTAGAAGTAATAGCTACAAGAAAAATGGTTTTCCACAACAAATATTTGAGGTCACAAGATGATGCTAGTTCAAATGGGGGGAGGATTATACGTGACAGCACAAAATGTATATTCAATGGAGAACAGGGAGTTTTCACAGGTGGTCTCATATGAAATGTCCCCTTGAGAAAGGTCTTGGATAACTTGTGGGACATGACATTTAACCCGTCAATCCCAAGATGAAAGTTAGAAATAGCAGCTAACTGGACCCGAACTGTTGCTGCTGCCGCTCCTTTGTTAAAAATCACAGTCAAGAATTCTAGAATGGATGTCAAGGAGGCTTGATAAGGATCAATGTTATGCTTAGAGGCTCATATGGAAAATCTCTTCCACTTACTAAGATATAATCTTCTAGTGGACAGCTTATGAGCAGACAAAAGGATCTGTCTGGTCTCACTGGAGAAGTTATGAAGCCTGGCTATGAGGGGAACTGGAGCAGCCAAGGTGTCAGCTTCAATGACTGCAGAGAAGGATGAAGGTCCCCCGACGGATGTGTCAGAAGCTCTGGAACTGGGTCCAGAATCCAAGGGTCCTCCAAGAGATGATGTAGAAAGAATGGGAACCAAATCTGCTGAGGCCAATGAGGGGCTATAAGAATGATGGTCCCTCCCAGGGATTTTGCTTTCTGTAGTATTTTGGGTATCAATGGGTAAGTAGCTTCTGCATTTTGTGTAGATGGGACTGGCAAAAAGGTTGCAGCAAGGCTGGCCCCATTTGCAGAAAATCCTGTCCGCAATCTCTTTCTTGAGGGACCACTCGTGTGGCAACAAGACTGCCCTGCTCAGTTTGTCTGCTATCATGTTGGATCTCTCCAGGATATGCGTTGCCAACAAAAAGTGCTGGGAAGAAATAACCCACTGCCAAACTGAGGGCTTCTCGGCAAAGGGGTTAAGATCTGGTTCCCCCTGCTTGTTCAAGTACCAGACTACTGACATATTGTCAGTCTGAATTGCAATCGTTCCCAGGGGAAGAGTGTCCTGAAGTACTGCAACGGTAGAAGTACTGCTCTCATCTCTAGAACATTGATATGCAAAGTGTGACTCCTGGTGTGTCCATGTGCCTTGGGCAGTCTTTCCCTGAAAATGCCTCCCGACCCTATCAGGGAAGCGTCCATGGTTACAATGGCTACTGGAGGGGGTAGAACAAAGGGATGTCCTATGGTGACATGGAGACGTCAACCACCACTGGAGATCTTTCTTGCAAGAGCTCATAATCAATATCATGTGGTCCATGGGAAGTTCCTGGTAAGACCACTGAGTGAACAACGGCCACTGAAGGATCCGCATATGCATTTTTGCTAATGGTATGGCTAGGATTGCTGCAGCCATCAAACCCATATTCTCAAAACTTCTGAAGCTGGTGCTCTGTCTTTCGATACCAATATGCTGACATGCTGACGAAGAAGGACTCTTTCGATTGGTAGCCTTAGAGTGGTGGTTGAGGTGTCTAGCTCTGCCCCAATAAAAACAATATGCTGCTATGGCGACAAGGCAGACTTTTCCTAGTTTACTGTAATACCTAAATTTTATTTATTTATTTTAAATTTGTTGACCGGGCTGGTCCAACTGGATACATGTCCATTTTCAGTGGAGGCCCGGGGAGAAAAGCTCCTCAACTACAAAATAGTATTTACAAGACATAAGTACATTGTAAGTTTTAGCTATTATAGAGGTATTTCCTATTGTCATATTAGTAGGATGATTCTTACTGAATAGAGCTATGAATATAGGTACAAAGATGAATAAGAAGATGAAGCACAACATTGGTAGTATAGTAAGACAGGAGAATGTTTAAAACTATGCAAGACAACAATGCACACTATTGAGCAATAAAGTCACACCAATATAGTTTGCTAGTAGGCTAAGTTAGCTAGAAAAACACAATACAGCAATCAAGTCTCTGATTATAAACCAATACCAAAGTTAGTTATAAAAGTCACCCATATGATGTTTGTAAGTAATTCAATTACATGGTTGCAGAGTGACAAGTGTGTACTCCCTTGCCTGAATAAGATGCTGCCTGGTGGTGGCGGCAAGGAGCCAATCGTCTAGGTATTGAAACACCTGGAATCCTAGACACCTCAGGTAAGCCGTGACCGCTGCCATACATTTGGTGAACACTCTGGGGGCTGTAGTGAGACAAAGGGGCAGGGCTCGAAACTGAAAGTGAATGGCTCCCAGCCGGAAATGCAGGTGATCTCTGGATGGCCTGGCCATCTTTATGTGGTAGCACGCATCCTTGAGATCTATCTAGCACATCCAGTTGTCTTTCCCTAAGAAGGGAAGTATAGACTGGAGCGTGACCATCCGGAACTTCTCTTTCTTTACATATTGCTCGAGTCTGCCGACTTCCAAAATGGGTTTCCAGTCCCCCGTCTTCTTCGGAACCAAAAAGAACCTTGAATAAGTTCCGGATACCGTTTGGTCTGCTGGATGACTCTCTCTAGCAACTTTTGGACCTCTATAGTTGCTTGTAACCTGTAACTGGGTGGAACATCTGGGATTCTCCTTATGGGCGGAGGGGGTGTGGCGAATGGTATGAAGTACCCTCTGGAAATGATACTTTGTACCCAGCTGTCTTTGGTCATTTCTTGCCAGGCGTCTGGATACAGAGATAAGCGACCCCCCAACTGCCTCCAGAGCAGGACAGTCAGGCCTCTTTTCAGGAGCGCTGGCAGGATTGCCCAGAGAAGTGATCTTAATCACCCTGATGTTGCGGACCCCCTCGGACGCAAGGGCGGCGTCTTCCACTATCACCCCCTCCTCTGCCCCTGGAGGGGGGGGGTTCATCACATGTGTCCTGAAAGGCTCCTTGGGCTTTCCGGAACCACATTTTTCCTCCCCTTTTGCCTTTGGGATAAGGCTGGGTAGGGGTGGAAAAATGGACTCCAACGGCAGACAGTCTTTCCCTCCTGTTCATACCTGGTCAAAGTTTCCTTCACTTCAGGCCCAAAAAAGGGATAAGCCATCAAAAGGGGTGTTCATGAAGGATGACTTAAAGGGCTCCACTAAGGAACACAAGCGCATCCAGGAATGTCTTCTAAGAGCGATTCCTGTACCTGCTGCCCTACTCGTTCCATCATCCAAAAAGGATAAGATAAGCATGGATGAGCTGACAATAGAATTTAGGGTAGAAAGCTGGGCAGCAACTTTGTCAGAGGCCCCCCTGCAGCTACTGTACCCTGAAGAGCATTTCCCAACTCCTTAAGAAGATCTCTCTGCAACCTAGTAAAATAGGTTAAGTGAACGGAGAGCAAAAGTCACTAAACTGAACACACATTTCCCACATCTATCCACGATCATAGACTCTCTATTAGGAGGATGGACAGACGAGGAAGTCTCAGACATTTCCTTTTTGGTGGCCGCCGCCGCCACCACCATGGCATCAATAGGGTCTCCTTTGGTTAAGAAGGTTTTATCTGGTGGGGCTGATATAAACTTGTTAGACCTCCTAGGAACAGACTCCATGGACTCCGGTGGCTCCCAAGCCCTTCGAGAGACCAACTGCATGAGCTCCTCACAGGGCGGAGACACCCAAGAGATGGAGGGTTGAGACCCGAAAGCCTTCAGGAGAACTGACTCATCCTCAGTAGGGCTTTTGGACTGCCAATCACCCCTATGCCTAAGGATCTCAAGTATCTCAGCAAAGGAGATATCCTCAGAGGGGGACACTTCTGACTCATCCAAGTCAGTGTCAGATGTTAAAGACTCCTGTGGGGAGTCCAAGTGTCTCCTCTTGCACAATCTCTTCCTGAGAACCTCCTCAGTGGGAGCCTCTGGAGAGGTCTCGGAAGAGCAGGGGGCACCCTGTGGGGCTACCGGAGGCTCTTGGTCTCTACGCTTAGCCTGGACGATGGAAGCAGAAGCACACACAGGTGCTTTAGGGGATGAGGAAGCAAGGCCTGAAGTCGAGGATGTCTTGGGGGACAAAGCTCTCCTCGTGGCCTCAAAGGCACCATGGCTCCGATGGGAAGGAATTGATGGATCCGAGGGAACCATCAAACCCTCCCGCATCAAGGCCATGGGCTCCAAGCTGGAGATAGGAGCCGAGCTCATCCAAGCCGAAGCCCCGAGAGGAAGAGTCGGCACAGACAAGTCGGTCCGACTATCCTTCCCAGATCCAACTGGAAAGTGTTTGCTCCTAGAGTCCCCAGTCGGCGCAGATGACACTGAAGCAGGTCTCTGCTCCAAAGGCTCCATGACCAACAGGTCTGCTTCCTCTGGCTCTGAGAGGCTGGTACGGCTCGGGGGAGAAGTAGTCTAAGCAGGAGTAGTGGTCTTCTGCTCCAAAGCCACTTGGTTCAGAGCAGACGACAGTTTAGCAAGGCCTGGTGCCTGTAGAAGCTCCTGCACCAATCGATCCATTTCCAAATCCGATAGGCTGACAGATTACCTAGATGAAAGCACCAATGGTGCAGACTGAAGCAATGGTCACTGAGGCACTTCAGATACCGGCTCCAAAGCTGTGGGCCGGCTCCAAAAAGAAAAGACAGTCGGCTCTGAGGTCTTGGAATGCTTGGAGTCCTTAGACTCCACATAAGATTTAGAGGACATGGAAGATTTGCTGGCCACATTCGGGTCACTCAAAGCCTCTTGAAAGGGGTGTTTAAGCACACCCCTGTCCATTAATTAGAAGTTATGTACTCACCATAACGTTCCATCTGAGTAGATGTATTCATTTGTCTGCAACCTGTGGAACCTGTGGGTTATGGATCCGATATCAGATCCGAACCGGCATAGTTTTCCAGCTATGGATCCAAGCTCTCAGCTCCTCCCCTTACCCATAATGCCCTGCTCTACCCTCATGACCTCAGATCGAGTTTGCCAACAGCAACAACACCCTGAAAAGGGTAACAGATAATATGCAGGAAACTGAAAGGCCAGGGGTATAGGAGGGCGGGATGGTTGCAGACAAATGAATACACCTACTCAGATGGAACGTTATGGTGAGTACATAACTTCTAAATCTGAAGTAGGAGATTCATTTGTCTGCAACCTGTGGGACAGAGTCCCCAGCTACCTGAATCTTGGGCGGCCATCATGGAAGGATATTCCGGAGCACCGCGGAGCCAAATGATGCTCTACCCCTAGATGCAAGATCCAACTTATAGTGGGAGATAAAAGTATGAGATGAAGCCCACGTGGCTGCTGCACAAATATCATCTAGAGGAATCCTAGCCTTGAAGGCTGCCGAGGTAGATACTGACCGGGTTGAATGGGCATGAACGCCCTCCGGTGCGGGCCTTCCTGAAGCTTGATAAGCCAATAAGATGCACTGTGGAATCCAGCGAGACAGAGAAACTTTAGAAATTGGCTTGCCCAAATTAAATTTTGCAAAGGAAATAAACAACTGGTCGGATTGCCTATGACCAGCCGTCCTGTTTAGATAAAATCTAAGTTGCCTGTGGACATCTAATGAGTGAAGCTTATATTCACTTTTGTTTTCATATTTAGGGAAGAAAACAGGGAGGTTAATAGACTGATTAATGTTTGCTTCAGAAGCAACCTTAGGAAGAAAGGACGGGTTGGTCCTGAGGTAGACACGGTCCGGATGAAATACCAAGTAAGGAGGTTTAGCTGATAATGCTTGAAGCTCTGAAACTCTCTTGGCCGATGTAATGGCTACCAAAAAGGCTGTCTTGTAAGACAAGAATTTGAGATCCACCGTAGCCGCTGGTTCGAAAGGGGGGGCGGTCAAGGCCTGGAGAACCAAAGAGAGGTCCCAAGGAGGAACCGCTTGTTTTACAGGGGGCCTGAGAAGAAAAGTATCTTTAAGGAAAATTTTACACAACTTGGCAGACATAAGAGGATTAGAGTCATGGCCAATGTGATAATGAGAAATCGCCGCCAGTTGTACTTTGACTGTGGAACTGTTGGCACCATCGTTAAAAAGAGTGGTTAGAAAGTCAAGCACTAAGGGGAGAGGAACCGTGAAGGGATTCAGGCCTTGCCGCTCCGCCCACAAAGAAAACCGTTTCCACTTGCTGCGGTAGACCTTCCTAGTGGACGGTTTATGAGCTGCCACCAGAATTGCCTTAACAGGTGACGAAATACCGGGAGTCCTGATCAAGAGTGGAACTGGAGCAGCCAAGCGGTCAGCTTCAGGTTGTCCAGATTCGGAGGAGGTATGCAGGATGGATGGGATATCAGATTCGGAATGGGATCTAGAATCCAAGGAGGATTCACCGAGTGAGACCTTAGAAAGGGGAACCAGATCTGTCGAGGCCAAAACAGAGCAATGAGAATCATTCTGCAACCCACCCGAGAGGCTTTCTGAAGAACTTGGAGCATCAGAGGCAAGGGTGGATAAGCATACAGAAGACCGGGTGGCCAAGCATGCACCAGAGCGTCTCTTGGGGAACCTCCGGAAGGAGGTATCAGAGCGAAAAAACTGTCGCACTTGGTGTTTGAGGGAGAGGCAAAAAGATCGCATGAAGGAGTTCCCCACCGTGCGAATATGCGTTCCGCTACTTGACAATTGAGAGACCACTCGTAAGGGGTCAGAATGGTGCGACTGAGCTTGTCCGCCAGGATGTTGGACCGACCCGGAATGTGCGTTGCTATTAGAAAGCGGTTGGTGGAGATTGCCCATTCCCAAACTCTCATGGCTTCTCGACAAAGGGGGTAAGACCTTGTTCCCCCTTGCTTGTTGATGTACCAGACCATAGACATGTTGTCCGATTGAATCGCAATTGTTCCCAAGGGAAGAAAGTCCTGAAGTGCTAGCAACGCTAAGAGCACTGCACTCATCTCTAGAACGTTGATATGCAGTAAGGTCTCTGAATAGTTCCACGTGCCTTGGACGGTCCGGCCCGCAAAATGCCCCCCCCCACCAGAGGCGGGAGGCGTCCGTGGTCACCATGGCGAGAGGGGGAGAAGCACAAAATGGGCGGCCCCCGTGGAGATCTGGAGAGTGAAGCCACCACAGGAGGGACCGCTTGCAAGCCTTGCTGATCGCAATGGGATGATGCATAGGGAGAGCAAGGTATGACCACTGTACTAAGAGAGTCCACTGTAGGATGCGCATATTGAGCCTGGCAAGAGGGAGAAGTGCTATAGCAGACGCCATGGACCCTAGAGCCCTCAGGACCAACTCCGCCGGAACAGAACTTGAGCGGAGAATGGCCCGCACCTGGAGCTGCAGATTTTGAACTCTGTCCGCAGTGAGGAAGGCTCGTAAACTCCTTGTGTCTAGCCTGGCCCCTATAAAATCTAAGAGCTGTGGGCCAGGTTGGATTTCTTTGTATTTATTGTAATGCCCAGAAAGGGAGCAAGATGGAGAAAGGAGTCTCGCGCCAATAATAGTAGATGCCTTGTTGGGGCGGTAAGAAGCCAGTCGTCCAGGTAGGGAAAGACCTGCACCCCCTGAAGCCTCAGGTGGGCCGCTACCACTGCTAATACTTTGGTGAACACCCTGGGGCTGTGGTGAGACCAAAGGGAAGGAACTGGTAGTGACTGGCTCCCAGCCGGAAGCGGAGGAACCTCCTGGAGCGCCTGTCCATCAGGATGTGGTAGTACGCGTCTTTGAGGACTATCGAGCACATCCAGTGATTTTCTCCCAGAAGGGGGAGAATAGATTGCAGAGTGACCATTCGGAATTTTTCTTTGGGGACTGCCAGATTCAAGAGAGAAAGGTCTAGAATTGGTCTTAGTTCCCCCGTCTTCTTTGGCACTAAAAAGAACCTGGAGTAGAACCCTGATCCGATCTGGTCTGGGGGGACGGGCTGGATGGCTCTTTTCTTTAGCAGATGGCCAATTTCTGCCAAAGCGGCCTCCCGCTGACCGGGTGGAACGTCTGGGAGGGACTTCAACTTTGGAAAGTGAAGAAAAGGGATGCAATATCCTCTGGATATGATTTGGAGAACCCAGCGGTCTGATGTTATGGACTCCCATGCCGCTAGGTGCCCTGAACGTCCCCGACTGCCTCCAGAGTGGAGCAGCCGGGCAACCCTCAGGGTTGCTGCGCGGGCCGTTCAGAGAAAGGTTCCCTGGACCCGAAGTTTCTGGGAGCCCCTCTGCCTCTAGGGCGGCGTCCTCCCTGTCCTCCTCTGCCACGGAAGGACTGGTTGTCCGGAGCAGGCTGGGACTGCTGCGACTTCCGGAACCACATCTTCTTCTGACCCTTTTGGTTCCTAGAGTAGGGCCTCTGGGGTGCAGAGAAGCGGATTCCGACGGCAGACAGCGCCTTCCCGTCCTTCTCGCTCTGGGTCAACGTTTCGCGAACGGTTTTGCCAAAGAGAGCAGAACCATCAAAGGGGGCGTTCGCAAATGACGCTTTGAAGGGCTCAGAAAAATCGCAGTGACGGAGCCAGGCCTGACGCCTAGTGACTAGGCCTGCCCCTGCGGCTCTAGCGGCGCCTTCCGTAGCGTGGGAGAGTAGCCGCATAGAGGTATTAGTAACTGACCTAAGAGTGGCCATGCGGGTGGAGTGCAGCACCCTGTCCTCCTCCGACATGGACTCTGGGGGAGATGCAGCGTATTCTTTAATGAGATCTCGCTGCATCCTAATGACGTGTGCCAGGTAGTTCAGCCCTTACCAAGAAGGTCGCTGAACTAAACATCCGCTTCCCAAGCGGTCCATCATCCGAGACTCCTTGCTCGGGGGATGGACCGAGGGACTCTCCTGAGCAAGTTCCCTCTTGGTGGCCGCCGCCGTCAACATGGCATCTACCGGAGGCCCCTTACTCCAATGGGCACGACGGTCGGACGGTGGGCTGAGGATCCTATCGGGCCTCTTAGGAATTGGCTCCACGGTGTCCGGTTCCTTCCACGCCCTGGTGGTAATGAGGCAGGAGGGGACACCCAAGAGGTAGACGGGCCCGCTTCAAATGCCTCCAAGAACACGGACTCGTCCGAGGAAGACTTGGGGGCCAACCACCCCCCCCTTATACGGAGCATTTCCATGATGTCTCCAAATGAGACATCCTCGGGGGGTGACCGTGGGGAGCCTTCCCCTTCCTCCAAGTCCGTGTCTTCCGTGAGAGACTCGGGGGAGTCAATGTGCCTCCTTTTGCACGTATGCTTGCGAGGGACATCCTCTGGGGGGCTGTCAGAGGACTCCTCGCAAGCAGCAACTTGTTCCATTGGAGCAACTTGGGGCACAGAAGCGGGCTGTCCCAAGGGCCGGATGGTGGAAGCCTGGCCCAGTGCAGAGGGAGCGCGGGACGGAGCCGAAACAAGTGCCGGGGTCCGGAGACCCTCAACAGGGCCCTCTCCACTACATCAAACGCCGAAGGAGCCGACCTCGACCAAAGGATCCGACAATCGGCTCCCCTCGGATCCGAAGAGTGGATCGGAGCCGGCGCCGGCGCTGGATCCGAAGCGACAGTGCGCTCCGACACAGACGGGCGCTGAAGGAGCACTGATCCCCGGATCCGAGGCTCGGATCCAGGCTCCGAGAGGTCGGATCCGATGCACTCGAGGGCAGGGTCGGATCCGAAGCACAAAGTACTATCGGCGCCGACCCACCCCGCTCGGCTGCTCGGCTCCAGCTGCTCCGAACCCGGATAGCGGGTCGGAGAAGGAGCAATCGGTTTGAAAAAGGGTGTTGAGCTCCCCCCCAGAGGGGGGGGAGGCAAGAGCACTCCCATCTGCATCTGGGCCTGGATGACCCTTCTCATCATCCGGTCCAGATCAGCATCCGAAAGGCTATACGTGGATCTCGACGAGGCTACCGAGGTAGGCCTGGAGTGCCTCCTCGATAGCCTCGACGGAGATCGGGTCTCCTCCTCCTCAGGTCCCAGTGAAAAACACACTGGAGACCGGAGCCGAGAAGGAGGAGACCGAGCCGACAACGGAGCCGGGGGAGAAGCCCGCTTGGCTGGCGGGGCCGAAACAGAGGTCTCGGCCCGCCGCTTATGGTGCTTCTCCCTCTGGTCCCTTTTCTTAGCATCCCTCTCCTCTGAACCAGAAACGGGAGGTTGAGTCCCAGGAGGAGGAGGGGGTGCCACAGAGGGAATAACCGTAGGCACGGTTACTCCCGAAGGAGCGGAGGTCGGAGCCGAGTCCGGCGGTAAAAGGCCCGCCAAAACAAGCTTGGACCTCCGCTCCTTCAATGCCCTGGGGTTGAACCCTGCACAAATGGAACATCCAGATGTGAGGTGTTCAACCCCCAGGCATCTAACACACCGAGTGTGGCCATCAGCTGGGGAAAGCTTATGGCCACACTCGGAGCATTTAGAAAATATAGATTTGGGTTGGTCTGCCATCCCTATCTAACAAAGTAGTTACCAAACTAAAAGTAACTAAACAACCAAAATACACACACAGGCCCAACACACACACACTACGCCAACAGCGAGGGGAGGGATATAACTTTTAGATTAACTCTAAAAAGTAAAAGTATCAAAGGGGAAACCTACACTTTCACACAAAAAATCAATAAAAACTTCAAAATTCTGAAATTTAACAGTAAAACTAGCACTTAGCTTGAGAGCTTGAGAAACAAATCCAGTCACCATGCGCGGCAAACGAGATCTGAGGTCATGAGGGTAGAGCAGGGCATTATGGGTGAGGGGAGGAGCTGAGAGCTTGGGATCCATAGCTGGAAAACCATGCCGGTTCGGATCCGATATCGGATCCATAACCCACAGGTCCCACAGGTTCCACAGGTTGCAGACAAATGAATCTCCTACTTCAGATCTTCTTTTCCTCTCTAATAACACTCAATGAAAAGGAATGGCAGACAGCTCAGGATTCTTGCAAGTGGACAGCCCCTAAACAATACACACACGTAAAATGTCCATCAGTCACTGACATTTTCTGACTGCAGTCAGGGCATTTTTAAAACCCGACTTGGGATGTTTATCCTTATCATCCGCCATAACTAGTTCAACACACAGATCAGTTATTATTAAAGCTACTAGGCTCTAAACACACACACACACACACACACACACACACACACACACACACACACACACACACACACACACACACACACACACACACCCCTAAGATAAAGAATCCAAAGATTTTAAACAACTAGAAAAAGGTGCACATTATATATATATATATATATATATATATAAAACACATACATACATACATACACTAGAATATTTACACACACTCTACAGCAACTAAGGCCAAAACACACGAGGCCAACAATAGAAAAAAGCTGTTTACAGCCACTAGAAAACTACTTAAGCACACACGAAGAAAAACTAGTCCAAACCACACGAGACTGATATTTTAAAGATTAATAACACACGGGTAGGGGAGCTTTAAGGAAGCTATAAAGGCTAACTATCTAACTTATTTGTCAAAAGTTTAGTAAAGATTATATAACCAACTGCTAAATATATAAAAGTTTTTAAACTGTACTGGCCCGAGCTTGCACTGGAACCTCCGGCAAACTAGATCTGAGGTAACTCACAGTGCACCATGGGATAGGGGCTTGGCCTCGAGCTACTGGAAGACCTCGAGCTTTGCATATGGCCATACCAGAGCCGATGGAAACCACAAAAAGTTAAAAACTAAAACTTATAAAACACAAGTAAAGCCAGGAACAGAACTCTGATGTAAAGTAGACTATTTTATTAAGCGCTTTTCGTCTAACTTAATAGTTAGACTTCTTCAGACAAACAACATTCAAACATACAAAACTATTTATTTATATTACATACTTTAGCTTATTTATGGCTATTCACAGTTTTCTACATATTTATGTATTTGTCAACATACACAGTCTACACACGAGCTCTAATGTAAGCCTATACTATTTCCAAGTTTAAGCTTTTTAACTTATTTAATCATTATTTGTTATTTAATTATGCTTGAGAAGTATTTTGAATTTTATGTGATATATTGATTATTTGGAAATATACATTTATTGAATGAAAACTTAATTTACATACACACATTCTTTATGAATGGAATTTATGCTGCCTTACTCAAAGCTGTTGCCCTTTAAAAAGTCATTTCTTCTTTCTTTTTTAAATTTTACGTCTTTCTTCACGTGATTTTAACAAATGTTACTATTTAAAGTTTTGGATGTTTGAATGTTGTTTGTCTGAAGAAGTCTAACTATTAAGTTAGACGAAAAGCGCTTAATAAAATAGTCTACTTTACATCAGAGTTCTGTTCCTGGATTGGCTCCGAATCCATCAGTCAAGAATGAACGGCGATATTAAACAACTTCACATGATTGGATTCTTCTCTGTTCATTTACCAGTCAAAACACATTGTCCATCTGCAAGGAGATTACACCCTTAGGGAGAAAGTCCTGAAAGGCCTGCAACTCATGGAGGACTGGCTTCATCTCCAAAATATTGATATTAAGATTTACCTTAATCATAAACCCCTTGGACTGTCTTTCCTTCGAAATGCCGCCCCCCACACCCACCCAAGAAAGGAGATGTCCATCACAGCCATACCGTTTGGGAGAGGAAAAACAGTCTCCAAGCTGACACCACTGTAAATTCCAACCACCACAATTTGATTTCAACAAAATTCTATCAATATAACAGGAAAAGAATAGTTGTGTAAGAACTTACCATAACCTTAGATGCCCTTCTCTTCCATGTTGTAGTATTCATAACAGTGGGGAGGTTGCTGGCTGCAGTGCTGACATCCGGCCAGTAAACCAAAATCTTGCTTCAGGGGGTAGGTGCAACATCCTGCACCAGGGCCATAAAGCAACATAGGATATAAAAAAGTGACATCTGCATGTAGAAACTTCAAAATGAACTGCTACATACAGTAGTACTCAGAGGTTTAAGGAGGATCAAGGAAGTCAGACCCTAGATACTCACGTGGATAAGAATAAGGCTACTTGTTAGTCTGTGATTAGTGGAGAAGTCAGCAGGAAGGCAAGATGATGATGATGTGTCCACAGGTAAGTAAGGTATAATAGGCAGGTGAACAAAAGGGGCAGGAAGGGAGGGAGGGATGGAATACTGCAACATGGAAGAGAAGGACATCTAAGGTTATGGTAAGTTCTTACACAACTATTCTATGTCCTTCTATTCACATGTTGCATTTTTCATAACAGAAGGGAGAATGCCAAAGCTTTTAGGTATGAACTTGGGTGGAAGACAGGTGTCCTTGGTCAATGAGACCCTGAAGAATGGACCTGGCAAACCCAGTTCTAGCCCTAGAGGCTAGGTCCACCTTGTAATGTTGGATAAATGTGTGTACTGATGCCCAAGTGGCCGCTTCTACAATTAAGGCATAGTCAACCCCCTTGAAAAAAGCAGCTGAGGAAGCAGCTGCCCTGGTAGTGTGTGATTTGACATGGCCTTGTAAAGTTTTACCATGAGCAGAATAACATTCCAATGGATTTTGAGATCCATGAGGAAATGGTTTGTTTAGTGACCGGCTTCCCTAGAGCCCTAGGATGAAGGAAATGGAAAGCTGATCAGATTTTCTAATAGGTTTTGTCTTATCCAAGTAATACCTCAATTGTCTGTGCACCTCTAGAGAGAGTGCAATGTTCTCTCAGAGGCATTTTGGGGGTTAGGGTAAAAAATAGGAAGGTTGATGGTTTGGTTTCATGAAAATTCATTAACCACCTTAGGCATGAAGGAGGGATTAGTCCCAAGGGCAACCTTGTCCCTGTGAAAAATGAGGTAAGGAGAATGGCCATAAGGGCTTGTATCTCTGATACCCTCCTGGCAGAGGTAAGGGCCACTAGTAGGACTGTTTTAAGGGTGCACTGCTTTAGGATTACTGAATGTGCTGGTTCAAAAGGAGTGAGTGTGTTAGTTTTTCTAGTACAAATTTCAGGTCCCAAGGTGGAGGGATAGGCTTGACATACAATCTGGATGCCAGCAGTGTTAACATGGGCAGACAGGCAGAGATGGCAAATAAATGGACTTTGATGAGTAGGTTAGTCCTGAGTGAAGGAGGTCACACAAACAGGTAAGGACCAAGGAAATAGAGATAGTCACAGGGTCCTGTTTTTTTTTCCACCAAGTCCACCTGGAGAATATTTTCCATTTAGCAATGTTATTTCTCCTGGTGCTAGGTTTCCTGGCCTCCTGCAGGGCACTGAGTACATCCTCTGAATATAGGTGTCTGAAGGAGATTAGAACCCTATCACCCATAAGGTCAGCTTTAAGTTGTTCACTTGAGGGTGAAATAGGGATCCCATGTTGTGTGAGCAAGTCTACCCGGTCGGGTAACTTGTGGTGACTGCCCTTGGCTAATAGGTGGAGAAGGGGAAATCAATGCGGTCTTGGCCAGTAGAGGGTCACCAACAGGATTTTTGGGTTGTCCTTCTGGATCTTGAGGACAACTTTGTAAATAAGACTGAAGGGTGGGAAGGCATAGAGATACACCCCCCCCCCAAGGAAAGGAGAAGGCATCCACTTTCCAGGCTTGTGGATGTGGTGCCCTTGTGCAAAATTTGGGCATCTGTTTGTTCTGGGAGGAGACAAAGATCTAGTTGTGGAATACCCCCACCTGTGTGTAAGATCTAGGAATACCTCTTTGTGAAGCATCCACTCTTGAGAGGGAGCTGAAGTTCTGCTTAGATAGTCCGCCATAACATTCTCTGCGGAAGGAATGTAAACTGCTAGCAGATGGACGTTGAGGGTTGTTGCCAAGGTCCGGATTTGGATGGCTAAGCTGAAAGGGGGTAGCATCTTGTCCCCCCTATTTGTTTATATACCACATGACAGTCATGTTGTCCATGATCACTTTGAGAGCCCCTGGAAGTAGAGTGGTTTTGAAAGCTTGGAGGGCTAGGTGGAGTGCCCTCATTTCTTTAACATTGATGTGGTCTCAGTCTTAGTGTGGACCATTTTCCCTGCACAGTGATCTGTCTTGGGTTGTGCTGTAGCACTGCCCCGCCAACCCAAGTCTGATGTGTCTGTGGTGATTTCTTGCGAGTAGGCAGGTACCTGTAATGGAATTCCCTGGTTGTGATGGATGGCAGAGATCCAACACTGGATTTCTCTCTTCACACACTGGAGTAGGAGAAGAGGAGAGCTCAGAGGATGGGCTTGTTGGCTCCCTAAGTTCATCAAGATCCAACCACTGGATCTTTCTCAGGTGTAGTCTTGCTAACATGGGTTTCAGGGAAGCCATGTGTCCCAGCATCCTTAGGAATTCTCATGCTGGTAATGAAGTGAGACTGGTGAGTTTGTTGAAGTATGTGCCAAGATCCAAGATTCTTTGTTCTAGGATAAAGGCTTTCATTAGGTCTGTTCTGATTCTGCATCCCAAGAAAATCAGGTCTTGTGGGGGTTGCAGATGCGACTTTGCGTTGTTTATAGTGAACCCTAGGTAGGTGAAGGTGCAGATCACCTGTCTTAGGTGTTTTTGGAGGACTTGGTGGTCTTGATGAAAAACAATCAGGTCCGTCTAGGTATCGGTATATTTGTATACCCTGTGTTCTGCAATGAGCAATGAAAGGTGCTAGACATTTTGTAAACACTTGAGGGGGTTGTGAAGAGGCCAAAGGGCAAGACATGACTGCATAAAATGTATTACTGCACAGTAATTTGATAAACAACCTTGTCATATATACCTAGCTACTTATCTGTGAATGCTTTGGACTGTATGTATTTTTTCTTATTCACAGTTGTACCTCTGCTTATTTATTAGCTATACGACGTTGCTGATTTTGCTGTGAATGTCATGTTATCTGTATTCTGCTGTTTACCATTACCCACTGCTATAGAAGATGCCTACCTATGATTATTTGCTAAAATTGCCACTGCTTACTACTTTCTAGTACTGTTAATTACCTGAAGCACTCCATAGTCTTCCCCTTAGTGTTCTCACTCACCCCCTTTACTCACTACTTACCTCCACCTCTCTACCCTTGACACATACCAGCACTCTTTCCCTTACACCCAGCATACCCAGAGTACACTCCTTGCTCTAGCCTCCCCACTCGCATACCAGTCACACCTGCTGACCTCACTCACAGACTTTCTTACTTACTCACACAAACTGACCTACTCCCCCCCACCCCCATTTACTACCCACTTACTCACACAAACTGACCTACTCCCCCACTCCCATTTACATCAACTGGTTAACTTGTTTCACTTGTATGTACCTACCACTGTTGCTCTTTCTCTACCCTTAACCCTCATCTTTCTCTCTTCTTATTTTCTTCTAGGATAGCAAACAATCTCTGCAGTATCCTAACCATGTGGTGACCCAGCCTGAACACCCTACAATCAATTCTCCTATGTGGGTATTTCCCCTAGAAAATACCAGGAGATACTTTATGTATGTGTAGCCAAGTGAAATTTATATTGTATTTAATACCTGTACTGCTACTCCAGTCCTGGCTGTAAGCTAATACTTTCTTTGGACCGCTCCTTGGTGCCTGCCTCTTTTCTCTATATCCCACTCTCTCTCTCCATGAATCAATCAGCCAGCTCTTTGACAACACTGCCTTTCCTCTGCACATATCTTTGGTCCCCCCTCTCTTCATCTGCACTCCTCTACTTTGGGTGCCTGGCCCCTGGTTTGGTACTCTAAACTTCTGCTGTATATCACTACTGACCTACCTTGTCAGTTTCTCCCTGCACCTCTGCCTCCCTGCCTTCTCTAACTTTTACTTGGTCTAACTTCCATGGCTTTCCTGATTGTTTCTAGTAGCTTAGTTTTCTATGGGTGCACAACTTAAGGCTATGAAACTCTCATTCTTGGCAATGTCAATGTAGACTGGTCCAAACTTACTACTGACTCACCACAATCTAGCATCAACTTACATGGTTTCCATCCACTACTTACATCTCCCACCCGTTTAAACAAAGACTTATCTTCCAGTTCCACCATTGACTGGATACTCACCAACTCTCCTCACCTCTGCCATAGCCCATTTACCCTACCTGACTCCTTAAGTGATCAACTCCCCACCGCTATCCTTAGACACACCTCCCAGACACAACTATTAAGAGACTGTCGTAAGCTCTCTAACTTCAACACCACCCAGTTTAACTTCATGCTATGCAGTATTGATTGGTCCAACCTTAAACACATTCCTCTTGATGATGCCGTCATTAAATTCAACAACATTTTCATAGATGCCCTTAATTCCCTTGCTCCCTCCAGGAAAATCAGAATAAAATCAAACCATGCTCCATGGCTCTCTAAAGATACTAGAGCACTAATGCAAACCAGGTATAGCACCTGGAAGTTATGGCTTAAAACCAGGCATACTCCACATCTACTTAAATACAGACAATTACGTAACTTAATTAAGAAATTGGTCACCAAAGACAAGACCTCTTACTACGACTCTCCTCAACTAGACAACAGGTCCAACCCGCGCAACTTCTGGACTACTCTTAACAAAATACTTTACCCTGGCAAGCCTTCTAGCCCCTCAGCCTACCCCAGCAAATCTCCTCCTGAAATTACTACCCTACTCAACAAACTTCAGTGACACTAACCAAAACCTTACACCCTCAAATACTAATGCTAAAACTATCACTACTACCAACAACCCCCATATCCAGAATCTCTTCTCGTTTAAACCTGTCAAATTCCTACATCAAATCACTTCTTAAGCTTAAACAATGTTCTCCCTCTACAGATAACCTACCTCCTACATTTCTCACACTTACTGCTGAATCTATAGCCTATCCTATATCCATTGTCATTAGCAGATTTATACAAGAGGCTACAGTTCTTACTATCTGGAAATCCTTCTATACTATCCCACTGTATAAGGGTGGCAACTCCACTGATCCATCTATCGTCCCATTGCTATTCTTTCTCCCATTTCCAAGTTGCTTGAAAAATGCATACATTCTTAACTTCTCAACCACCTCCTTCAACACAACCTTCTCTCTCCCATTCAGCATGGTTTTCATCCCCACCATAGCACATCCACCGCCCTCCTCTCTTTCACTCGTACCATAGCCAATGCCATTGATAACAATCAGCTAATATCCTGCCTCTTCCTTGACCTTTACAAAGCCTTTGACACAGTCTCTCACCCTATACTCCTTTCTAAAAATCATCTAACCTCAACCTGTATTCTTCACCCCTTGCTTGGTTCTCCAGCTATCTCTCAGGTAGGCAACAATCTGTCAAATGGCTCTCTTCCTGCTCTCCCTTTATATCTGTTCCAACAGGTGTTCCTCAAGGCTCTATCTTGGGTCCCCTCTTATTTAATATCTTTACAAATGAACTATTCACCTCTTGTAGACAATCTTCTCTTATACAATATGCAGACGAGACTACACTCATCTCAATCTCCAGTAGTATCACAGACCTTCTCACACTTACTCAAAACTCCTTTCTATCCACAGAGAATTGGCTATCTGACAATCTGCTTATCCTTAACCCTAACAAGACCAAGCTCCTCCTCTTTCTCCCCCGCTCTCTTTCCAACCACAAATCTACATTTACCATAACATCCTCCAACAACAAAATCATAAAACCTGAACCACACACTAAACTGTTAAGCGTCATTACAGATGACTAGCTCAAATTTAACTTACACTTACTGGAAGGAATAAAAAAAAAACACCAGAAACTTGGCTTGCTCTATCTTAACAAAAGATTTTACTCCAAATGCTAGACTCTCCCTAGCACAGTCCGTCCTCCTGCCCACACTTCTCTACGCAGCCACAATACTAACCAATATACAAGCTACTACCATGAACAAACCAACAAATTTACCATAAAATTGCAAGATTCATTACTAACTCCCCCTACAACTCCCATCACTGCCTTGCCCTGAACTCATTACAATGGTTCGAATTCCCTCAACTACTGCTACTTTCTCAATTTCAAATTATTCACTCCATTCTATATAGGTCTTCATCCTGTTCAGCTCTAACTACTCTTGTATCTATCTATACCCCATTCTAGAACCCTCCGCACCTCTAACCAACAACTTCTGAAGGCAAATCATCCAAAGAAGAACACAGGCAAACTACAATATAACTGCTCTACAGCCCACACTTGGAACAAACTTCCTCTGAACATCGGCTCCATCATACACCCTGCACACTTTAAAAAGGAACTCAAACATTATCTTCTCAACACTAAATCATGTCTCTGCTTAGAACCTACCAGATATTTCCCCTTTTTACAATTGGTGTTCCTTCCCTCGGAACTCCTGAAACACCTATACCTTCCTACAAAGCCTATGCAAGAAATCTGATTCACTTGTATATCACGTGTTTGATCACTGGTATATAACTTGTTTTGTACATAAAAAAAAAATTAGGGGTTCATATACTAATTTCTTTGAGAAAACCCTCTTGCTGTAATCTGAATAAGTTTGACTCATATTTGTATTAATATGTTTTGGAGTTATACTTGGTTATGGTACTTTCTATTTTTTTACCACCTATGTTATCCTAATTGTTTTTGTAATTAGACTTTTCTCCTCGGGTCTCCACTGAAAGCGGGCTCCTGCCCAGCTGGACCAACCCAGTTAACGAATGTCAAATAAATAAGACAGAGAAATGAAAATGCCGGGCACCTACTGCAAAGTGAAGGATTTCCTGTAGTCTGGATGAATTGATATGTGGAGGTAGGCATCCTTCAAATCTAGGGCTACCATGAAGGCCCGACTGGGAATGAGTGGCAGGAGCAAAGGTAGGGTGATCATTTTGAAGCTAAGGTACCTTGAGAAACAGGTTTAGGAAAAATTAAGTCCAGAACTGGTCTCCATGGGCCGTCTTTCCTTTGTACCAGAAACATTCTTCATTTGTTTTTTGGGGTGGGTGCTATTTGTTCTAATGTGCCTTGGGCTAGACATTGATCAATGATTGTGAGGAAGAGATGGATATGATTTGTTGGTGGTTGAGGAATTCCCTGGAAAGGGGGGCAGCATCCACCAAGTCATGATGAATGATGGAAAGTACAATTTTTCTGTAGTAATCTTCTGCCAAGAGGGTAGGGAGAGGGTGAGGCGAAGGGACAGAGAGGTGTTTAGAAGTTGCAAAGGTAAGTCACAGAGAAGGTGGTCTGCCTTGATTTCTCCGAAAGGGTGGAGTGGCAGGAGTGGAGGGAAACCTGGGGGCAGAGGTTTTCCTTGGTTGCCTGCATCCCTTTGTTTGAGGAGCTGTGTGGGAAGTTTGCCTCCTGACAAAGGAAGTTTTCTGTGGATAGTTTCTGTGGTACCTGGGAATGGGGGATACCAGCAAGTGTTTTAGGTTTTGCTGTTCTTTTCCCTTCTCTTGAAGGGATTTAAAAAGTTCAGCTGAGGCCTGGCCAAAAAGGGCTTTATTGTCCAGGGGGCATCCAGGAGTTTTGTTTGTACATCTGAAGGCAGAGGCTGAAGTCTTAGCCAGAAGTATCGCCTTAGTACTGAGTCAGAAGTAGCAGATTTGGATGATGCTTCCACAGCATCATAACTGCACTTGATGAAGTGCCCAATTACTTGGGATGCTGCTTATAGTAGGTTGCTTAGCTGAATTTTAATACTGGATTCGGATGCCTCTGAAAGTAGGATAGAAGCCTTGGCAATTGTGTCCAGGACATACTTAGCCATGTGGGTTTGGTAGTTCAATGCTCTTATAGCAAAAGTAGTGGAGATGCATACTTTTTTCCTAGTCTGTCCATAAATTTATTATCCTTATTAGTAGGATAGAGGGCAGTAGAAGTTAACTGTCTAGGTGTTTTATCTGCAGAGACTGCAACAGCAGGGTCTGCTGGTGGGTTTCTGAAATGGAACTGGGAGTCCTGTGGGACCTTATAGAAACGGTCAGGATGTTTAGAGACTGGGGGCTGCGAGTCAGGTGCATGAGAGGCGGCTAAAAATGCATCCTGGAAGGCAGGGAGCAAGGGAGACACAGCTGAAGGGGATGGCCGTTCCATTTGGAGCAGGTCAAAATACCTTCACTTACTGAGACCTCCAAGGCTTGCCACTTAAAATGTTCCCTCATGAGGGAAATGGTATCACCAAACGTGAATTCTTACCCAAGAGACTCATGAGTGATGGGATCCTCTTCCTCTGGGGTAATGAAGCCTTTGGGTGAACCTATTTGAGATTCATAGGTCACAGAATCTTCATCTGAGGACAGCTCTTCCTCTGATACAAGTGAAGGGGGCCCTGTAGGAGACAGTAGGTTTTTGCGGTGTCTGTAGGGCCTGGAATGCCTTAAACAGGCTCCGAGAGAAAGCTTCCCACCCTGGGACAGGATGCGTTTCTATATGATTTTCTTTCTGTTTTCTCTTCATAGGGGTAGACGGTAGAGAAAGAGAGGGAGCCGACATCTGGGTGGATGGAGGAGCAAGAGCAGAGCCCTCAGACTGAATGAGTCGTGGTTCTCCTCCTCCATCAGGATCAGATGGTTGACATGCCTCAGCAGATGTACTCTAGGTTTCCTGAAGTCCAGCTTCCATGGTGGTTCCTAGGCCTAGCAAGGAAACTAGGTCTGAAAAGATCCCAAGCTTTCATCATTCTCAAGAATCTCCCCTGACGCCAGAGGAGCAGAATGGGAATCGGGCCTGATTTTTGTGGCCTTCTTCCACAGCGGCTATTCGGATGGGCCTGCTTCTCCTTCCATACTGAGTGCAAGATGCTGAAACCACTGATTTTGCAAGTAAAGCTTAAGCGCGGACAGATGGCTGCAAAGCGTCTTCGTAATTAATTATTTGCAAATGAGGCAGGACGTATGGTCGTGGGCTTCACCTAAACAGAACATGCACTTATCGTGTGAATTCTTGTGAAGAATTTGTCTCCCATAAGCACACTTCACCTTTCTAGTGGGCCTCTACGTTTTAACAATAAACAAAATGAAAAAGAAATCCCCACAGGGTTCTTACCTGTAGTGGTCATCTGAAATTAGGATCTGCTTCCCGAACTGGCGAACTGGAGTCCGACATTCACTGCAGCAGAAAATTCTGCAGAGGGTACGTGCAGGCGTCACTTTTATACCCTATGCCGCTTTATGGCCTTGGCACAAGACGTCACATGTATCCCCTTGAAGCAAGACTTTGGTATACTGGCTGGATGTCAGCACTACAGGCAGCAACCTCCACAATGTTATGAATATTGCAACATGCGAATAGAAGGACATCTCCATAGGATGAGTCAAGCTGTCCCACTGTGTCACAAATGTCCACTCCAATATCGTTATGGGGTACCTTGCCAGGGGAACTAAGCAGATTGCTGCAGCCATGTGACCTAAGAGTTTGAGAACTATAACTAGCCCGAGAATGAATAGATACTCAGGGCTGGGAGTTTAACAATCTGAGATATTGTGCTCAACTGGCAACCTATGAACTCTGAAGTCTGAACTGGCTAAAGGCTGGAATTCTGACAGCTCAAGTTGATTCCCAAGGAAAGGTAAAACTAAAGTAAAGAGAGAGTCCCTGACCCTGACTAGCAATGCCCTTGTAGAGGCTTTGAGAAGCCAACAATCTAGGTAAGGGTAGACATGAAAACCCCTCAGCCTAATCCAAGCTGTCATGACTGCCAAGCACTTGACGAACACACAAGGGGTGGTGGTGGGAGCAAAGGGCTTTTCAAAGAACTGATAATGATTAGATGCCCGCCAGATAAAGCCAAGCAACCCAGACTGCTTCCACAGCAGGACCATCAGACAACCTTTCAGGGGCGCTGGAAGAGCCTCTCGGAAAAGGCACTGTGTACCTGGGTTCTACAGACCTCCCCTGCTGTGAGGGCAGTGCCCATTCTGGTTACCCTCCCCCCACCACCACCACTGAGAGACCTTTCCACATTAGCAGCTTGAAAAGCCTGCAGTACTTATCTAAAGGGAAGATGTTTTCCTTCCCTTCTGGTTCCTACAGAAGGTTCACTGGGGAGTAGCGAAAAGCACTCCAACAGCACACAGCATCTTTCTGTCCTGCTTGCTCCTGGTCAAAGTGTCTTTAAACTTAGGCCCAAAAAGTTAAGAGCTATCAAAAGAGGTATTAATAAAGGACTCCTTGAAGCAGTCCACAACCTCATCCAAGCGTGGTGATGCATGGCAATGCCAGTAGTCCAAGATGTGCTACTTGCTGCAGTGGAAAGGAGATGCATGGACACATATTAGCAGTATACTGCAAGGTGCACAATTGTGTCTCTACAATCTTTTGAGATTCTGGAGACTGTTGTGTCTTAACCACTTTAAACATTTCAGACATGATTTTCCATTGGAAAGTCAGCCAGGTAATTTAATGCTGTCAACTAGAAGTGCCCTTATGTGTAGGAGTGCTTCCCTTACCTTTCCAAAGCCCTAGACTTGGGGGGGGGGGGACCGATGAACTCTCTTCAGAGAGGTCACTCTTGTGGTGGTGGCCACCAGAACAGCATCAAAGGGAGGACACTTACTCCAAAGCTGCTGATCCTTCGGAGCAGTCAAGATCTTATCAAGCTTTTACAGAATTGATTCCACCTTGTTGGGCCTCCCTTAAGGCCTTCAAAAATACAAAGTTAATAAGTGTGTCTGGAAGGGCAACCACCTAGGACATGGATGGGCCTAACCCAAATGCCTCCAGAAACAAACATTCCTCTGGAGCTAGGGCTTCAGCTGTCCAATCCCTGCACTTCTTAAGCAGCTCCATAATGTCACCAAAAGTGTTTTTATAGAGGTGGGGATTTCAGAGGCAGGGGGACCTGCGTGCAGAGTTGTTTGGAAGCCAAATGGAGTTGGCTGTCCCAAAGCAGGCTGATGCAAATTCACAGGCACAGATTATGAGGGATGGCATGAGGCACCAGCCACTCCATCCCCAGATGAAAGAACATCCTTTCTACAGCAAAAATGGAGGATGAAGCAGTCCATCCAGAGCTCAAAACCTTGGGATCTGAAAGGCTCCAAGGACATGCTAGACACCTGAGCCACTCCCACCTGCCATGGTGCAGGTATTGGAGCTGAGACATCAAGTGGTGAAGCGCCAAGAGAGAGGACTCCAAAACTCGAAGCATCACACCCAACACAGAAACCCTGGCCCCAAAAGGTCAGCTCCAAGGTCCATTCGGCTCAGACTACCAGAGTTGAGAAGGTAAATGCAAGGGTGGGTGCCAAAAATTGTACAACCTGTCACATCAGACCCCAAGGGTGGTAAGGGAACCACTGGGCCCGAAGGCGGAAACAAGTTTATTGAAGTAGAAACCACTGGTTGAGGACGTGACGTCAATGGGATAAGGTCTAACTGCATCTGAGCCTACAGGAAAGACCATCATCAGCTACTCCAAATCAGCAGATCTGAAACTTCTGACCAATAAGAACAACACACCAAAGGCGGCCAACAGGATCAGGCCTGAACCACAAAAATGATGGACTCTGGAGCATAGACAGTGAAGACTCCAGAGAAAATTCTCAAAGAGTGGAGGGAGAGAAGGGCAAATGAACCCTACCCATGGGAGCCTGTCTCAACAAAAAGGGCTAGGTATGCCAAGTGTTGGGAAGGGATATTCTCCACAATCGGAACAGTGGGATAAGGGGTCAGAACCATCAAATCCAGATGGTTAGAAGCATGGGAAGCCCCAATGTTTACAATTCCACTTGGAGGATTTGGGCCTCAAGTCTCCTCCTTTCATCCCAGACCATCTGTAATGTTTGCTTGCTGGAGTGGAGGAAGAAACATCCCAGGCAGGCAAAAGACCCATCAGAACCAGCTTGGCCCTCCTTTCATTGATATCCCTTGTCCCAAAGCTGTAACAAAAGGTGCACTGACTCTCCAAGTGAACAGCCCCAAGACAGTATATGCACCAATCAAGTCAGTCTTAGAAATGCTGTTTGTGGTCACACACCCACACACTTATAAAGTCCTTATCCATCAAACACAACACAAAATATCAAATGTGAATAAAGACCACTGAGAAGCAAATGACTGAACTCCACACTTTTAATATGAAAAAAATGAAAATCTATGAAAAAAATATATGTGAAGCGCTTTTCGTCCAGCTTAGTAGCCAGACTTCATCCGGCAAACCACAGATAAAATTCATGCCCTATATATGAATGGCACACCCTCCTTTCTGTTTAATTACAGGTTAATTACTTAACTGATAACTCAAAGGTCACACCAAACCAACTTTTTTCTTCTTTCTTTTTCTTCATACAGAAACATCCTACCAATTCTAGCACAAGCAACTACATATAATTAAGACCTTTATATCCAACAATAAGCAATGCCTGCAGTATGAAACACATTCTAAAAATTGTTTGTTAAAAAATTATAATATGCAAGGTTATCTACACAAATGTAAACATCCTTCATAATATACATAAAATCTGTGCATGTCAAGGTCTTTTATTACTAAACTGTAAGCACAGCAACAACTACACAAATTACACTAATACTCCAAATTAGCAACTAGAAAGAAATAACTCCCCACAAGTAGGGAAAAGCTGGCAAACACCAAGAACCAACACTATTCTAACGCTAAACCTAAACTACCCAACTTTATTTACTAGAACTCAAAAACATACTTAAGAAAAATGAAAGAAATTACGGCACAGAGACCCAACAAAAAGGATACTTCCCAGCACAGTTCGAGATCAAACTGCTGTCATGGAAGGCATCAAATGAGATCGGACATAATTCTGTACAGAGCTAGGTAGTGTAGGTAGAGGAAGCAAAAAAATTGTTCCAATTTCCTGAAAGCTTTGGTCCTGTCCAGGCAAAATGCCAGTTGTCTAAGAACATCAAGATAATGCAGCAAATATTCTCCTTTATTACTAAAGTTCACGGAAAACACAGGTAAGTGGATAAGCTAGTTCAAGGTAGACTCGGATGACACCTTAGGCAAAAAAGAGATCAGTCTTAAAGGAAAACCTATCCCCATGAAAACTTAAATACAGAAAACACGGAGAATAAGGTCTGCAGCTCTGAAACCTGTGTGGCAGATTTAACAGGCACCAGGAAAATAGTCTTCCTAGACAGTTAATTCAAGAAGGTGGCCGAATGTTCAAATGATGGCCCAGATAAAATGTTTTTAATGAAAGGTAAATCCCAAGGAGGAACAGGACACCAAATGGGACACAATAAAAATGTACCTCTCAGTAATGCCTTAATCTTCAGAGCAGCTGCTGGAGTATTCTCTGCCAAAACTGAAGTGGCGGTTATCTCCAATTTCTGTCTTAACAGTAGAATAGCTCGGTCCAGAAAGAAAAAGATCAGCAAGAAAATTCCAAATAGCATCAAAGGGGTCCAAGCCCTGCAAAATGTTTCCACTTAGTAATATAAATCATAATATAAATCTTCCATGTACAAGGTTTCTGAGAAGATAAAACTTGGCAACTCTGTCAGAGAGCTTGAAATTTCTGGCCAACATGGGAACTAAAGGAATCATGTGGTCAACATGAAAGTACGAAGACTGGATAGGGAAATCCCCACTGGATGAGACATCAAACTAGGCATGGGGTTGAGTACCCAAGGAGGGTACCAAAAGGTGAGACAACAAGAAAAGGAACCAAACCTGTCAGGCCCAAAATGGAGCAAGGAGAATCACCTCTGCCACAAGGGCAAATCCATTTTGGTAGCCCACTGAAGGACACCCTCACCAAGGACATCCTGAAAAGACTACTGCGCCTTCTGAAAGAGACACTTGTTTCCCTTCTGGTTCCTAGAGAAGGACCACTGTGCGGTTGCAAAGCACACTCCAAAGGTAGACAGCGTCTTCCAATCCTGTTCATTTCTGGTTAAGCTGTCCTTGACCTCTAGGAGAAAGAGACAGGGACCATTGAAAAGGATGCTGACCAAGGACACCTTAAAGCAGTCCTCAAAAATAACAATCTCATCCAAGTATGCTGTTGATGGCAGCCCAAGACGTACTGTTGGCCACGTTGAACAGCAAGTGCAGAAACACATTGGAAAGAGATTGCAAGGTTGATTAGAGTCTCTGGCACCTGCTGTCTCTAATAACTTCGACAATTAAGAGACAATGCTGCACTAAAGTGTTGTCAAATTAGCCAAATAATTTAATGCTCTGTGTGAAAACTGCTGATAGGAAGGCACACTTCCCCAACAGGTCCAATGGCCTAGACTTCCTGTTTGGGGGATGGACCAAATAACTTTATTCTGAAATATTACTTTTGGTGGCAGCTACCACGTCGATAGTATCAGCAGTAGGACCCTTACTCCAATGTTGCTGGTCCTTAAAGGGAGCAATGCGGTTATTTTTTTTTCATATCAGGTTCCCTCCAAGTCCTCCAGGACACAGAGTCAATAAGCGCATCTGCAGAGGTAACCACTCAGGATGTGGATGGGCCCAACTGAAAGGCCTCCAAAAATAATGACTCTGGAGAGGAAGCTTAAGTAGTTCAACCTCCATGCTGCCAAAGGAACATCATAAGATCGCCAAAAGAAGCAAACTAATGGGGGGACTTTGGGGAATCCTCTCCTTCCTCAAGGTCAGTATAGTCTGACAGGTTCCCCTGTGGAATCCAGGTGCTTCCTCCTGTATCGGCTATTACCAGGACTCAACCAAAATGGACAATCTAGGGGAGAAGTGGAAGATACAAATGCTCTGGAAGCAGGGTGGCTTGGAGATCTGGAGGTATGGGCGGTTCCAGAGCATCCCAATGCGCATAGCAGGTCCAGACAAAGAGGGGAGGATTACTAGTTGCTGAACACTCCATCTTCAGCCTGAAAAAAAATATTTCTAAGACATCAAAGGCAGAGGCTGATGCTGACCAACTAGAGCCAAGACTCTTGGGATCCACAGAAACTACAGAGCCACCAGACTTCGGAGTCAACACGACCTGTCCCGTAAGAGATCAAAACTGAGCTATCAAGTGCGTAGGCTCGGAGATGGTGAAGAGAGACTGAAACCCAAAGAGTTGATCTCAACAGTTAAAACCCAGCCCCAAACCCACTGCATCGAGGCATGCTTGGCTCAGATACCTTCAGAGTCAAAAAAGCCAAATTAGGAGTCAGGCCCTGAAACAGCCAAACCATTTGACCTGACCTGGGGGGGAAGCAAGACAACTGGACCCACAAGCCCCACAGCCAAAGGGCACGTGAGGAAAAAAAAACCCATAGAACTCTCAGGTACTAGAACTAATGCAGCAAGGATATGTCCTAGTTGAATCTGAGCTTGCAAGGAGGACTACAACTGCTGCGCCAAATTTGCAGGGTTTAAGATTACTGACCAAACAAACAATGCTATTGGCAAGGGCTTGGAATCCCACTGGCCAGAACCTGGATCCAACAAGTGGATCCAAACCAGACGGACATGGATCAGAAGCAGAGAGGGAGAGAACTCTAGCTAAAACTCCCCAGGAGTAATAGGAGAAAAAAGGGGACTAGACCCTCCTTAAGCTTTTTCCCTTAACCAAGAAGGGACTAGGAACCACAGATTTCTCCAAATGTTGGCACTGTAGGAGGTTGGCTCAGAGAAGAAGGAACTGACCCTAGCACCAGAGCAGCAATGGGAGCCAAAGGTCGACAGATATTTGGATTCAGCTAATCAGAATAAAGAAGAGACACTCATTTAAGGTCTTCCTTGCCTTTATTCTGCATCTTGGAGTCATTAGAAATCTTCTTTCAAAGACGCCACTCTCTCTTGTATGGCTCCTTCGAAGGAGTAAAAACGGAATCAGCAGGATGTCCAGAAGGTAGCAAGCCCTTAACGCCAATTCAGCCCAGTGCTTACTCTAAGTACAGGTACCAAAGCCAGCACAAATGGTGCTCTTGGTTTCGAAGTGCAAGGCAGACACAGTGTGCATAGTGAAATGGACAGTGTGCACAGTGAAATGGCAATCTGTGGCTGTCAGCTTCACATTTCTTGAATCCCTTTCTCCTTATCCATGGCGAGGGAGAACACACAAACTAAAAATAGCCAAGAAGAAGAAAAAAAAAAAGTCACACCAAAACATACTACACACCTATCCCCAAACTACTTAGCCTACCACACACTACAAGCTACAACAAATATATGGCTTTTTATTTTTTTTTGAACAGAAGAAACAGGCGGATCATCACAGAATGAAAAACATTACCACACAAAACAGCTCCTACAGATGAACTCATTCTTCCAATGGAGGTCTGAAACTTACACTGCAACTTCCAATAGGGTGAGCCTAAACTTTTTAATAGAATCAAACTTTCCTCAAATTTTGAGCTAATGCTCATATCTCTAAAACCATAGGGTTTACTAAAAAAGAGTAAGTAGCAGATTCTTCATAGCAAACTATTTTAATGGTTAAAGTATTTAGGTCTAAAGTCTTCAGCTAGATATTATCCATCACAGTGAAGACGGTGACTATTAAAGTCAGCAATACTTTATAAACTTACAATATCTCTGCATCCACTCAAGTTACACACTGTCAGCAGCATTTTATTCATCCGAGAATGTTCATATGAGGCTACACAGTGCTGTCAGTGCTAGATGGTTGTCAAGAAATTTAGAAAAACATGACACTTGTGATGATATTTCTATCTGCACTAGGCAGAGGTCAAACATCAATACAGGTGTGATGGCCACTGTGTAACCTTTAAGACAAAACATTTTAATACTTCGGCTGTATCATGGCTTTCAAATTAAGGCAAATATGAAAAAGCAATATTTGACACCTAGAAACATTAAGAAGAATGTAACTCCAAAAACACCTGGAGGCATCACTTGATTGAAATGAGTTAAACATACCCCTAATTAAACTATCACAAAAAGCCAAAGTTTAGAGGAGGGAATCGCAAATAAGATAAGAAAAAAATCACACCATTTACAAAAAGAACACAACTGACCCAACAACAGAGCTCACAAATGTTTGCAATCCTTGGAGGTGGCAAACAAGATAAGAGAAACAGGAGAGAGAAGGGTATTACAGGTAAAGAAGGCAAAGCTCCAAGGCTGACTTTGGAATAGCGAGTCTCGGATCAGAATCAGATCCAATAATCCACAGGTTGAAGCTGGGAGAGAAAAAAAGACATCTTCAAAAGAGAAGCTCCTTACTTAGTGGATTCACTACTACATCATGTAAGTCAATAGCCAATGCAATATGCACAACTTGAAAAACTATTTAACATCTTATCTTTCTAGGAATTAAGAAACTCCTAGTGATTTCCATTTTATTTTATTTTGTATTTGTTAATTGGGGTACAGCTCTGATCCCACTAAACTCATTTCAGTCTCAGCCCAGGGAAATACTTCACACAGAAATTATACCAGACTATACATTAATGGAGGCACTGTGGGTTCAAGTCTCAGTGTCGTGGAAGTGTATTAAAGTTGCAAGAAAAATTTCAGGGGGTGGTCCTTAACAAAACAAAAATCAAAAACACACCTACTGCACCCAAAAACTATATGGTACTGTATAAATTAAGGAAGTTATACCCAGACTCACGAAAAAGAAGTTATGTTTTACCATTTCGTCCCATCTGCGTTGTTCATCTTCATTCATTCATCAATGATGGGTAATCGGTTCCGTCCTTGGAACAGAGTCAGCCTTATACCAAGCTCGCGCCAGACAAAAACTCTCGAGCTAAACTTACCCATAATACCCTTCTCCCCGTTATCTCAGATTGAGTTTATCCATTTTTAGCACAGCAGAGGCTTTTTCCTGAGCAAGTACCCTAAAGTGGGATTTGGACCCAAACAATCCCCCATGAGACACTAGGAGAGCAGGACATAATGAATGAATGAATAAATGAAGATTAACAACACAGATGGAACATTACGGTACGACATAACTTCTTTATCTGATGTTGTTAATCTTCATTCATTCATCACTGATGGGACAGAGACCCCAGCTAGCTTGTGTCCCTTGGGCAGGGGTTTACTTTAATTAACCGAAAGCTGATTCCAGTGAATGCAAATCCATAGACACATATAAATCGAACCATGAAATAAGCGAACTCACAAAACCGCGAAACTCAAAATACCGGTTTGTCATACTCTGCAACCCCACCACCCGAAACACACTACCCACCCAAACAAAATAAAAAAAACACAAACATACACCAACCAAAACCCGACTTCTAACCCTACACTAAATCCCACATACACCACTAACTATGCACTCTCCTTAACCCCTCCCTTACTCTAAGGTCCATAACTACCGCACACTTACCCTACGGAGCTATACCCAAACAAAATAAATAAATCACAGACATATACTAACCAAACCCCTACCTCAAACGTTAAATAAATTACCCATATTACATTACCTATCTATGCACTTAACTTAACCTGCACCCTAATGTCCGTAACTATTGCACACTTACCTTTCGGATCAGTAGCTCAGACAGGCCAACCAAAACACTTCCACATTTCGAATTTCGAGGTTTTGTGAGTTTGCTTATTTCGCAGTTCGATGCATTTGTATCTATGTATTTGCATTTGCTGGAATCAGCTTTCGTTTAATTGAAGTAGACCCCTTGGGCAGTCATTATGGAAGAATATTCCTGAGCACCATTGAACCAAAGGAAGTTCTTCCCCTGGAGACTAAATCCAATTTGTAATGAGTTATAAAGGTATGAGGAGTAGCCCACATTGCTGCTGCACAGATATTGTCCAGAGAAGACCTAGAATGGAAATCCATAGAAGGTGCCACTGATCTGATGGGGTGCACTACGATTTTCTCTGTTATAGGGCTTTTTGAGTGTCGGTAGATGAAGGGTATACAGTCCCTGAGCCATTTAGATAAAGGCACCTTAGAAACTGACTTTCCCATTTTTGGACCAGAGAATGATAGAAACAGCTGGTCAAATCTGCGCATTGTTTTTGTCCTATCAAGATAAAATCTCAGCTATTTGTGTACGTCTAATGAATGCAGACAGTAATCTCCTTTATTCGAAAAATTAAGGAAGAAATCTGGCAATTCAATTGTCGAATTAACAGTGAATTCAGAAAAAACTTTGGGAAGAAAGGAAGGGTTCAATCCAGACTGATACTCTGTCCTTGTGGAAAACAAATAAGGGCGCTTTATGCAAAATGCGTGAAGCTCAGAAATGCATCTAGCTGACGTGATGGCCACCAGAAAGAGAGATTCCCAGGATATGAACTTGATGTCACAGGTGGCTGCGGGTTCAAAGGGAGGTTGTGTCAAAGACTGGAGGACTAGTGTGAGACTCCATGGTTCTATTGGTTGTTTGATTGGAGGACTAATGTGAGAGACTCCTTTTAAAAAGGTTTTACACAGACAATGTGAGATTAATGATAAATCCTTGAAAGCATTATGAAAAATGTGAAATGGCAGCTAGGTGAACTGAAATAGTGGATGCTGCAGCTCCCTCTTCGAAACAATTTGATGAGTAATCTAGCACTGCTGTGACTGAATAAGGGTCTAGTTCTCTCTGCTTTGACCAAATTAAAAACCTTCTCCGTTTGCTAAAATACAGTTTCCTGGTGAATGGGCTTGTGAGAGGCCAGAATAATGTCACTTACTGGGGAGTAAAGGTTGCTCTGCCTGGCGATCACTGGAAGTGGAGAAACCAAGCTGCTAGCTTGAGGCTGGTTATGTTCTGGTGGTTCAACCCTTGGGGGTGAGAAATCAGATTTGAGTTGGATTCAGAGTCCATGGTCGGCATAGTAAGCAAGTCCAGAGAAAGGGGAAACATGCTTGAGGCCAATCAGGTGCAATGAGAATCACTTTGCTTTTCAACCAAAGGGCTTTCTTCAAGAATTGGGGGATCAAGGGGAGGATAAGCATACAGTAATCCCGTGGGCCAATCGTGGATTAGAGCATCCCTCGGGGATTCCCCCTGCAGGGAAATTAGGGCAAAGTAGCTGCTGCATTTGTGGTTTGATGGGGAGGCGACTAGGTCGCAGCAAGGTTGGCCCCAATGGCTGAAGATCTTCTCCGCTATACTCGAATTGAAAGACCACTTGTGCTGTAGAAGGATACATCTGCTTAGCTTGCCTGCAATCACGATGGAATCCCTGGGAACATGCGTTGCGATCAGAAAGTGGTTGGAAGCTGCTGCCCATTGGCAAATTCTCATGGCCTCACGACTCAATGAGTAGGACTTGGTTCCTCCTTGCTTGTTGATAGACCAGACTACTGCCATGTTGTCTGACTGAAAAACAATTGTTCCAAAAAGGACAGATTGAAATGCCTGCAACGCTAAAAGTACTGACCTCAATTCTAGGACATTCATATGCACATTGGCCTCTGTAGTGGACCATGTGCCTTGGACTTGTCATCCCCCTAAAAATGCCTCCCCCACCCTATCAGGGAAGCGTCCATGGTCACAGTGGCCCTGGGCTGACAAGGGTAAAAAGGGCGACTCCAAAGTTCTGTTTATGGCCTCATCCACCAAGTCAGGTCCTGTTGCATCGATTTGCTATTCGAATCTGAAAGGATAGATGATGATGATTCGGATATCAATGAGATAACAGAAGCCACTGGAGGAGTCTCATGTGAAGTCTTGCAAGAGGTAATATTGTTATTAACGCTGCCATTGAACCAGGGAGATGAAGGACCCCTCGGGCTGAAACCATGTTTTGAAAGAGTACCACTCGGAGCTGGAGCCTTGGTCTTCGCAATATGTGATCTGGGAAAGACAAAGCAGGACTGAGTATTGAACACCGCCCCTATGAATTCTAAGATTAGGGTTGAAGTCTGGCTGGATTTCTCCCAATTTATAGAGATTTCCAGAAACTTCGCCAATGAGAGAGTGCAGTGTAGGGCCGTTACCAGCAGATGCTTGGTGGGGGTGGTAAGGAACAAATACTCTAAATATGGAAACACCCAGAATCCTTGCAGTCTCAAGTGAGCTGTTACTACTGCCATGGATTTGGTCAACACTCTGAAGGCCTTAGAGTCCAAATGGCAGAACACAGAATTGGTAATGACAGGCTACCAGACTGAAGCAAAGAAGCCTTCTGAAGCATTTGTCCATTCTGATGTGGTAACACTCATTTTGAAGGCCCACTGAGCACATCCAATAGTCTCTTTCAAAAAAATGGAAAAATGGACTGAACAGTGACCATCTGGAATTTTGTTTGGGTGACGTTTTTTTAAAGTGCTGAGATCCAAGATTGGTCTCCAGTTCCCTGTATTTTTTGACAAAAAAATAGAGTAGAATCTGGATCTGATCTGGTCTGGTGGAACTGTCTGGATGACTCTCTTAACACAGCTTATTTTATTTCTAGAACTGCTGCTTCCTTCTGACTGGGTGGAACGTCGGGAATTCTTCTTTGGCTTTGGGAAGGAATTGAGTGGAATGTGGTAGCCTCTGGTTATTATCTTCTGCACCCAACAGTTGGTGGTTATTGATGGTAAGGCACTGTGGTGCAGAGAGAAAAGTCCCCCCCCCCAATTGCTTCCAGAGGCAAGCAGTCGGGCCGCTCTTTAGGATCGCTGGTAAGGTTGTCCAGAGAAAAAAATCTCTGGGTCCCTGGTTACATGGGCTCCCTCTGCCTCTGTAGGGGCATCTTCCAGAAGAGTTGCCCCTTCTGGCTCTGGGAGGTGAACTCGCTACGTGTGCCATGAAAAGGACCCCAAGACTTTTTGTGCCACAACTTTCCTGGTGTAGGAATGCTGGGGAGTGGAAAAGCGTACACCTACGACAGAAAGGGTCTTGCCATCGTTCTCACACCTGGCTAGTGTGTCCTTCACTTTTGGGCCAAACAGGGAAGACACTTCCACTGGAGCATTAAGGAAGACTTAAAGGGATCTACGAAATCACAAAGGCATATCCAAGCGTGACATCTCATAACTACGTCTACACCCGCAACTCTTGCCGCCCCTTGGCTGCATGGAATATTAACCTCATGGACAAGTTGAATATCGATTCCAGGGTTGCCAGCTGCAAGGAAACTTTGTAAAGTACCTCATCAGACACCTGTCCTGATAAAGTTCCAGAGAGTTTGGAAATGAAGTCTCTCTGAAGCCTAGTGAAATGTGCCAGGTAGTTCAAAGACCATATGGCAAAGGTAGAAGAAAAACTCGCTTCCCTAGCCTGTCTACAGCCAGAGACTCCCTGTTAGGCGGATGAAGAGTCTGGCTCTCTTCTGTGAGCTCTATGTGGCCACTGCCACCACCATCGCATTTACAGGCAGACCTTTAGACCAATGTGGGCTTTCCTTGGGTGGGGGGGGGGGTAGAATCTTATATGGTCTCTGTTGGATCGGCTCAGAGCCAGGATTCTTCCAGGCACACTGCAGCACAAGCTAAACTAGTTCATCTGCAGGCGGGGTCACCCAAGAGGTAGATGGTCGAGCACGAAAAGCCTGCAGGAACATGGATTCTTCGGAGAAAGAATTTTTGGATTACCAGTCACCCCTCTGTTTCAATATTTCAAGGAGGTCTCCAAAGGAGACATCTTCAAGGGACAACTGTGGGGACCCTTTCCCTTCATTGTAATCTGTCTCCTCGGTAATAAGACTCCTTATGGGAGTCCACTTGCTTCCTCTTGCACGACTTCTTTCCTGGTACCCCTTCAGCGGGGGCTTCTGAAGGGGACTCAGAAGGGGCACCCTGCGGTAGGGTCTCCTCAGGCTCCTGCACTCGATGTCCCAAAATGGTGGCTTGTGTCAGCTGCAGCTCAGAAGGAGGACACGTCTGGGGGTCCAACGTCAAAGGGTTGCCCACAGAGGCAAGGGCCTTTCCCATTACTTGAAAAGCAGGCCAGTCCTAAGAAGAATGGGAGCCCAGAACAGAGGACAACCTCAGAACCGGGTTCACACCCTGCTCCATCGATCCCATTCCCAAGGATGGAGCCTCAAGAGGAATAGGTACCAACAGGACTCCCAGCACTGTGGACAGCAGTGCAGGAAGGCTCAGAACTGTACTCGGCACCATGGAGCTCATAGCCAAATCCTGGACCTGAGGAAGACCTGGCACTGAGCGAGCCGAAAACCAAAAGGACAGCTCTGGGGCCACAGTGAGACCCCACAGTGGCACCGAAGATGGGGCCAAAAAAGGCATAAGTGTCAAAGGCTTTGAAACCTGCAAGGAGGTCGAAGGGGAGAATAGGATGGAGTCCATGGAGATGCATTCCCAAGTCCGAAAAGGGATAGGGTCTCTGAAGGTGTAGGAATCCCCCTGGCTGTCAGCAGCTGGTCCACAAGGCACACCACACCTAGATCTGAAAGATCCTGGTGGATCTAGTGGATATCCCAGACAAGGACTCTGACCATTCTAAAAAAGGGGCTATATACCTGGCCCAGGAAAGGATTCACTCATGGGGATGATCGGGTCCGTGCTGCACTAACAGCACCAATGTCTCAAGCTTGGAGATATGTGAGAAGTGAGTGTCCACAATAGAGACCGGTACTGCAGGTAAGCTCGGTGCCGTGAAAGCAGTCGGTGCGGCCGAGGTAGGTGTGGAAGTTAAGATTTCTAATTTAGGCAGGGTCGGTGCCGTAGACGTTGCTGGTGCAGAGGCAGTTGCCGATGATACTGTGCTTGCTGAGGATACCAAAGTCAGTGCCATACGAACTGGTTTCAGGCCTGGAGCCAATGAAAATTTCGCTATTTTAGGTCTTGGTTGTTTCTCCTTATCACCAGAAGGTAAAAAAGGAACCAAATACAAATACAGTCAGGGTGAGCCCTTTGATGCAGAAAGAGCCTCTGAAAAGGGAGTCTTACGAAAGCCCTTAAGGATTCATTTATTTCTTCTTTCATTTAAAGTACAGGAGCTAAATCCCTGGCAGATAGAGCAAGGTGGTTGCACAGAAAGATGAGAAACTCCCAAACAATAAACACAATCATCATGAGAGTCATTGTTAGGCATTTTTCAGCTACATTTCAAACATTGCTTGAAGCCTGAAGTCCCCTTTTCAGACACATTGAAAAATTAAAACTGTCACACAGACAATAGGAAAGAACAGGAAAAAAAAAAGGATTATTTCTCGTTTCTTTTTTTTTTTTTAAATAATGAGACAGTACGAAAGTGAAACACCAGCAATGGTATCGGAGGACTACCACAGCAGGTAAGGAGAAAGGGCCGATGGCCAATGGTACCAAGGTTGCCCAAAGGTAATTTGAAGACAAGAGTCAAACCGAGAGGGTAAAAACTAGCGATGGACTATAGGCAGTATAAGAAAGGAAAAACTACAGAAAATTTTTATATGGAAACTTTATAAAATACAAAAATATATAAGACTTAGCTGCGAGCCGGCTTGAACGTGGCTTTACAGCTACACGGCAAACAAGATTTGAGGTAACAGGGAGAAGGGTATTATGGGTAAAAGCTTAGCTTGAGGGTTTTTGGCAGCCACAAGCTTGGTATAAGGCCGACTCGGTTCCGAGGACTGAACAGACTGCACACATCAGTGATGAATGAATTAAGGTTAACATCAGACTGCTACTTGCACCTGTCTCAGAAAGTGACCAGAGCACTTTATACACTATCCCGTCAAGGGGTCAAGAGTGAATGATTAACACATAATGCTAACTTATCACTGCTCATTAAAAGACAGATATCACTTACCAATAATAATATACTTGAAGATGTAGGAGTAGTTGTATGGTGCTGTCGCCATCTTGGCTCTAAATAAGGAGATAGAATAAAAGGTTAACTTTACTACAAATACAGTTCCTTCACGTTCATTCAAGATAGTGAATTACTCAATGTATTTAAATGAAATATAAAATAACTAACAGTTTGTCGGGAATGCTGCAGTTTGAAAATGGTGTCATAAGCCTGGAATTAACTTTCCATTTAACCTATTAGTTTAAAACTGATTTGTTCATACCATCACATGTGAATCAGACAGTGCTACAGTTTCTAAATGAGAATCAGCTGTTAACATAGGACTGTATACCTTATCTAAAAATATGTACTGGATGATCCATCTTGGCTGGCTAAAAAGAAATATTTAGGAGGTGGTAAAATAAAAGCTATGCACTTGCCATAAAAGCTGACCTGTAAAACTATGGTCCATATTCAGTCGGCTTTGGTAATGATGCCATTTACATTTGGACTGCTCATCAGATAAAACTTCCCGCAAACTCCATTCTCCTTGCAATCCCCACCAATTTCCATTATACATCTATCAGCTCTCACTGTCTAGTTCTTTACAGTACACTACTGAACCAATGGAAGAACAGGCAATAACAGAAAAAAAACAGCTTCAGAAAAAAAAGACACCAAAGTATGGCAAGTGAAGCAGAGATTCTTACCAAAAAAAGACCACCTTCTTACACATCATAAATAACTACAGGAAAGAGGTGCATTTTTGATAACCTTATGGACAACGTTCTTAGCTAACTCTCTTCCGTGGCTACTACCATGAGTACATACAGATGACGACAGCCTCAAGAGAAGACGTGGATTCAGAAATCACATCTAGTTTAAACAGCCTTGCAAAATTGTTTGTGGAAGAAGTTATGTTTGTGTAAGTACCTACTGTTCCCTTATAAAGGAGAAAGTCAATAAGTGTTGCTACTGTTTTAGTGGAATAATCTGGTGGGGGGGGGGTTATATGAACAGGCTTCCTATTTTTAGTGCCATAGAATTCAAAACTATTTCCTAACCACCTGGAAAAGGACAGTTTTGATATTTTTTTTACCCTACCCTGATTTACCAAAAGCTATAATTAATTATTCAATTTTGCATAAAAAAAATTGGTTCTGGACACTCAAATTTAAGCTGCCTGCAAACACCCATACAACAGAGAAGCATTTATCACAATTACAGTATGGGGGGGATTAATGACTGTATGAACTAGAGTGGCAACATTATTTTATATTTGTTAACTGGGTAGATGGGCTGATAAAGGGCCACCATTTTCAACCATGCCACAAGGTAATAAGGGGTCTACAACAACTGCTAGTGCATTATATGCTTCCAATAACTTGCTCAAATATTCAAGTGCTGGTACTCCCACTATCGCCCATGTCTAGTTAGCTCCCATACCCCTACCAGAACCCCAACTCTAACCACAAGACCACATTCCAGCTCAACAAACACAAACTTCTTCCACTCCCAAAATTCATGACTCTCTTCCCTACTGGTAACCTAACCCACAGTCCCAAATCCCCACCACTACTGCTAAACTTACCAAGCTCGAATTCCAATGTGTGTGAGTAAGCTGCAGTAAGTGCTTGTCTGAACTCGTATTCAAGTTAGAGTAGAAGCTGCAGCCTACACGACCTACAAGGATGCTCAAATCACTGGCTTTGAGCTTTAAAAGCTTTTGACTAGAGTGCAAAGAGACATGTAATGTTGAAAATATAGGCAAATACAGTTTTATACACATACGACAGACATCTTGTGCATGTGGGAACGTGCGTACGTGTACACACACACACAGCCTTGACTCACGGGCTTGAGGTGGAAAATACCATGCAAGAAAGCCTCAGAAACTTCAACAGAAGAAAAGGAAAGCACAGTCAAAACGGTAGGTATTCAAATTGATCACTACTGCAGTAGCCTTTGCTATATGGGTATATGCTGGTATGAATACAGCAGTAGACCAGCTTCCTACGCTTAATGGTTTGGACATATGGAGAGTGGCTTTAAGTCAGCTCAAGTTGAAGTAACTACAGAGTCACGTTCAGGTGTCAAGCCATTCAGAACTTTCCTGTCAACAAACTCTCTGCTACTGCTGTTCCAAAGCTGGGCACTCAAGTTCACTTTAGGGGTGACTTCCACTTAAGTTTACTGACAGAAATTGTGCTTTTTCTGTACTTAAAGTTAGGAAAAAGTACATTTAATGACTGTCAGGTGAAATTATTTTTAAATGGGAGCATCAGTTACTTTCTTTTGTGGTAAATCGTTGTTAAAACTAATTTAAAACTCCTTTTCCTGAACTATTTTTTTTTTTTTTTTTTTTTTTACTTTTGGGGGCTGGGTTAAAGTATTTTTATTGTGATTTTACTGGGAAAAGTTTACATGTTTACTGCTTACCTGTTTTATCAACTGCAACCAGGCTTCCCCAGGAGTCAGATTATTTTTTTGGCTTATCCAAGTAAACTACCATTTCCCCGGATCTTCCTTCCAGTCAGAAAATACACCAATACCCAAGGTAGTACTCCAAAAGTGCAGGTATGCATAACAGTCGGCCTGCTGTAGTCTCACCCTCACCCTTGACAAAACAAGTATGGTCACTTTACCAGGAGTTAGGAGCTGGAATAGGCTCCCTTCACTGAAGTGCAGACTAATCTCAACCTCACCTGCAAGGCAAAGGCTTCTGAAATTTGAAATGGAAGGGAAAGAGGACCAAGATGTTGACACAACAACAGTTACCTAAACAGCACTTGAGTAAAGAAACGGCATGGGAACCACAAAAATGGTCAGTGTCAAGACTTTAGGCTATTTTTGCATTATGCCAAGTGAATAGGAGCACATACTTGCTGAAAAGATAATACCTTGGGGCAATAACGCTCCAATTTACTATGGTGCCCAAAGTCAAACTATTAAAGTGAGGCACAGCTGGTTAACCATGAGGCTGACTGCTACAACGAGAGAACAATCTGATTAAAGGACTCCACCTTGCAAAACAGAGCTACCAAAAAATTGAGCAACAAGATGATCAATAAGGAAAGGGAATATCTTAACTACCTTCAACCTTTGGTAAGCCACGCTTAGTGACATGCATCCAGTGAACATCCTGAGAGCTGCAGTTTGACAGAATTAAGGGCATGAAACTTGACTGAACATGCAAAAAAACTCCTTAAATCCTTTGCCATTCTGATATCAATGGCAGATGTTCTGGAGTTCCATACAGTACAACAAATCTTCTGAAAGACCTTAAAAAAAAAAAAAAAAAAAAAAGTTTCATTTGGAATAAAAACATTTAGGCCTCTGCCCTAGAATGGGCCTAAGGTCCTGCGTCTTCTTGGGCACCAAAGCAAAACCTGAAATATCCTAAGCCATCCTGGTCCAGTGGAATAACTTTTTAATTGAGAAGTAGGGCTACTTTCTCATTTTATACTCTGGGAAAACTGATTCTCATTTGCTGGCAGTATTCAGCCAGAGTTCTTTACTCCAACTTGTTTGCCAACCTGCAGTCTCTCCCCAAAGGGAATGGTATATTAACTGCTGAGTATTCTGAATATTAAAAAGTCAGTAGTAATGTCATGATGTCCCAGCTGCAAGAGGAAGCCAGTCTGCCTAGTGTGTGTGTGTAATATATAAATGCACATATATACGTATATATGTGTATATTTTCTATATACACATACATGGACACACTAGACAATCTCGACGTACTGAAATGTTACATTTCAGTACGTCGAGACAGAATAGTGAAAGGTGCAGTTACCCGAAACTACACTATGCTGAATGCGGAAGTGTTGAATCTGCAAATGTCGAATCCGCCGTTATCGTGGTGTCGCGTTCGTGACGTGTGGTGCGGCTTGTGGATTTACCTGGTGTTTCAGGTAAGTGTGTGTTTGAGGATATTGGGTAGTGATTTTAGTGTGTGTGTGCAGTGGTGTTTTTTGAGTGTTTGTGGTTTAGTGCGACCTCGGAGTTAAAATATGTAAGTAGGGGGGGGTCTGGGGGTGCAGGGGGGCTTGCCCCCCTGCTTATATGTAGGTTAGGTGTGTTTGTGTGTGTTATGTTTGTTTAGTTAGGTAGGTGTATGTGTTTGTGTGCGTGTGAGAATGGCCGCGGTTGTGGTATTCGTGATTATGCATTTTCGTGTATGTGGGTTTTCGACTAGTTTTGAAATACTGAAATTCGACATTTCAGTATTTCGACATTATATATATATATATATATATATATATATATATATATATATATATATATATATATATATATATATATATATATATATATATATATATATAATCTACACACACACACACACATATCTATCTACATATGTATATATATATACACACACACACAGACACACACACTTGTGTATACAACTTTATATATATATATATATATATATATATATATATATATATATATATATACACACACACACACACACATATATATATATATATATATATATATATATATACATATACATACACACACACATATATAGACGACAGTGATGTTCACTTCTCGAAGAGAAAGTAACTAACTGTTCGGTACAGCAAGATTTTTTGTCTGTGGTTAGATGAATTTAGTGCTATCAGTAGCAAGCCATCTACTCTTCTGGAAACTTCTGCATTTTAATTTTTGCTAGATCTAGTGCCAATAAGTGCACAAATCCAAAACTCAGAGCTGCTGTTAGTTAAAACACTAGTAAAACTCAGTCCAAAAGATAATGAGCAATAAAATGAAAGTAGAAATTCAAACAAATAAATCCATGTAAGTTAGCAAATTGTTTATTCCAACTTCATTTAAAATACAGTAACCCATTAAACTCAGTTCCATGAATGTTACCTTGTTCAGCTAAAATACTGGTATATTGTAAGAACTGAATAGTTCAAAATAAACATACATAAAAACATACATAAAAACATACATAAAAAATGCATTGGTGCCCAAGCATACATTATATTATATTAAACAATTGAGTATATCTCAGAGCCTTGTCATATTTACTTATCATCTCATGGTGCTTTAGAAACATCTCGTACTGAACTTTCAGGCAGTATATATCAAAAGCCATTTCAGACTTGGTTAGTATAACCCAAACTGCTTGTAATGCACATATTTACAAAGTGTGACATTAGATATTTCCGTGTTTTACTGGAAGTTCATATTATCCAGAGTAGACTCATAAAACAGTCAACAATTACAGGTGGTTAAAACTTGTATCACATTAGTTAGGCTATTCTCGTATAAATCAAAAGTTAAAAACAGTTTTTCAAAATTACTTATTTTCTGTAGACTCTGAAACGCTTTTAAAATTCACAGCACAACAAAGTATTCCTTGTGCCTGGTTAATTCTTGAATGCAAAACAAAGAACGCTTACTGTCGTGGTGTGCGCATTTTCACGCACTCTCATAAAAATAAACATTGTGTCTATTTAAAAAGCCGATTAGGCTTACAACAGGCATAAGTACATGACGAGCTTTTCAATAGCTGTCCATTAGTTCATGCCTTAGTCTCTTCAATCTCGTTATTAAACAGGGACATTTGACATTTCAGGATGTGAACGTAACTTACAAAAATGTGGGTGGAAGAATGCTTCAACAATAAACCAAGCAACAAAACGTCTATATGGAAACAGAGCAATATCTTAATAATTAACTTGACTCTCGTACAGATCCACAATGGTGGAAATAAGCACACTGACTTAAGCAACCATTAATTGCACTTTATAATTGTTACATCCTTGATACCCAAGTTTAAAATATAGACATTGTGAAATGTTAAAACTCTTATGTGGTGAAGCGGAAAATATAGGGAAGGAATACATGAGGAGGAAAGGGGAAAATGGGAAGTATTTTGGCACATATAATCTGTTAATCCCGAATGGCATCCTGAGGTGTCTTACATTAGTTTTTATAAACAGTACTTTTCAATACTAAATATATGTGTGCAAAGATTCATTTCTTATGACAAATGTTGAAAGTGTATGAAATGCCTACAATATGTCTGAGTATATAGATGGGTCATCTACACCATGGTCATAATGTTGTGAGGAAAATGTACCTAACTAATGTGGAATTTAGAACAGTTAGTGGGAGATCTCTTTACCTGTAATCTTCTACTTTTCAAAATGGCTTTATTTGGATTTTATCGTTAAGGCCTGGTGGTTTATCGGACCTTAATCTTATGATCCATCTTGTTTCTTGTTCTAAAGTTCTGTTAATTAGATCACCACCTCTGAATCCTTCATACACACATTGAATGGCACAGAACTTAAAGGAATGACTGGTACCAGTTGAACTTTTATGTCTAGCCAATGCATTGGTTTCTGTACCTACTCTAAGGTGGTAATGGTGTTCCCTAATCCTCTCCTTAAATGATCTATTTGTTTTCCTATGTAGTAACTATTACATCCTAAACATTTAGCCATATATATGACATTTTACTTTCACAGTTGGTGTTAGTGTTAAAATTGTAAATGCGTCCTGTAGTAGGGTGCTCAAAACTAGTTTCTTTATTAATATAAATACATTGATTGCAATGACCACAGGGTACTGTGTTTCTATTCACTGTCAACCTGTTAACTAGTGGATGTCTTGGTCTACATAGGATACTCTTCAGATTGGGAAGGTTTTATAAGCTATACGAGGTGTGGGGCCAGCAATCTCACTAACTTCTATATCTGAATTCAAAATACCCCAGTGTTTCTTCATAATGCTTTTCACTTGCAGGCTCATTTTACTAAAAGTAAGGTTAGCTCTAACTTCATTCCTAGGGAACCTGAGCTAGTGGTCATTGCTTCATGTGCCATAAAATATGGTTTCGCAGTACTTGTTCTTAAGGTCTCCACTGTGTTAATAGTGTCTAATATTTCTTTTTCTTTGTAACCTCTCTCCAGAAATCTCTCCTTCATGTCCTCTATTCCTGAAACATAAGTTTCTTGTTGTGGATTCAATCTAGATACCTCATAAATTGTCCTTTAAGGACGTTTTGAAATACATGGGGATGCATACTTTGTCTATGTAATATATTGTTTCTTTGGCAATCTTTTCTATAAATAGTTGTGTTGATCATACCATTGGTCATTCTAAATACTTCCACATCCAAAAATGGAAGATTGCTAACTGAGAAGTTGGCAGTAAATTTTAAGAAGTCCGTGGTATTGTCCAAGTAAGAAACAAAGTTTAATAGGGAGGGTTCATCTCCAAGCCATATAAAAAAGAGGTCGTCCACAAAACGACAGTACATTGCAGCATGTTCTATAAATGATAGATTATTGAAGAGAAAAGTATCTTCCCATCTGGCCATGACTAGGTTGGCGTAGCTATTTGCACATGATGTGCCCATAGCCACGCCATCCTTCTGTAAGTAAATGACTTCTTCAAATGCAAAGACATTATTAGTTAATATAGTCTCTAATAGCAGGGTCACAAGGTCAATCTTTCTATCAGTGAAGTCTGAATGTGCTTTCAAATATTCAGTGATCAGTCTTATTCCTACGTCATTGGGGATCACTGTGAATAAGCTAACCACATCAAGTGTCACAAAGAAAAAATGTTGGTTCGTATCCAATGAGTGAGTTTGAGAATATAGGTCTAAAAGAAATTGCTTACTATCTTTCAGGATCTTCTTATTACCATTAACTAACGGTCTAAGTACACTCTCTAGATAAATAGATAGGGGTTCTGTTACCCACCCTTGACCTGCAACAATAGGTCTAAATGGTGGGTCTAAATGGTGGGTCTCTGCTGTTCTTATGGACTTTAGGAAGTCCCTGTATGATCGGTATAGTGGGATTGTTCACCTTTAGGTATCCATACAGCTCTTGTGTTATGTCATGCGATAGTACCAGGTCATCTAGGGTATTGTAAACACTAAAGACCATGTTATTTAAATTAGCCTTAGTTACTTTTGTATATGTAGTTGTATCTTCAAGCATCTGAAACATTTTATTTGCATAGTAAGTATAGTCCATAATGACAACCGGTCCTCCTTTATCTGCTGGTCTTATTACAATAGACCTGTCATCTCTCAATGAATTCAAAGCTTGCCTTTGTTTATAGTTTAAATTACGTCCATGTTTGGATGGTTTATTCTCTTGATGACTTCTATATATTTCATCTTCCACTACATTCCCAAATACCTCTATAGTCGGGTTCAGTTGTGGAACATATGTACTATTTGGACGATGCTTACTCATAACTTGGCTACTATCTGAGTTGCCAAAATCCAACCTTAATTGTAAATTAACATACATTTTTGTTTCTATAATAGTATCTACTAGATCGTTAGGTTTTGTAGGAATAAAACCTAGGCCTTTACTTAAGACCTGTATTTCATATTCATTCAGTGCCCTACCAGATAAATTCATGATTAACGATTTTGTCTCCCCCACATTTTCTTGATTGTGGGGCCTAGTTGTTCCTGTTCGTCTATTGAGCCTTTCCTTTTCTGTCTCCCCCTGCTTGTGGACCTTCTTTTGTCCAAAAAATGGTTCTGGGCTATGGGGAGGGGGGCCGGACATCTATTTGAATTGAAAATGGCACTGTTTGCTTTTGGTCTAACTACTGTATTCCTTCCCTATATTTTCCGCTTCACCACATAAGAGTTTTAACATTTCACAATGTCTATATTTTAAACTTGGGTATCAAGGATGTAACAATTATAAAGTGCAATTAATGGTTGCTTAAGTCAGTGTGCTTATTTCCACCATTGTGGATCAGTCAAGTTAATTATTAAGATATTGCTCTGTTTCCATATAGACGTTTTGTTTGCTTCGCTATTGTTGAAGCATTCTTCCACCCACATTTTTGTAAGTTACGTTCACATCCTGAAATGTCAAATGTCCCTGTTTAATAACGGAGATTGAAGAGACTAAGGCATGAACTAATGGACAGCTATTGAAAAGCTCGTCATGTACTTATGCCTGTTGTAAGCCTAATCGGCTTTTAAATAGACACAATGTTTATTTTATGAACGCTATGGTACGTAAGCACACAGTAGCTTTTTGTTTTGCATTCAAGAATTAACCAGGCACAAGGAATACTTTGTTGTGCTGTGAATTTTAAAAGCGTTTCAGAGTCTACAGAAAATAAGTAATTTTGAAAACTGTTTTTAACTTTTGATTTATACTGAGAATAGCCTAACTAATGTGATACAAGTTTTTAACCACCTGTAATTGTTGACTGTTTTGTCTACTCTGGATAATATGAACTTCCAGTAAAACACGGAAATATCTAATGTCACACTTTGTAAATATGTGCATTACAAGCAGTTTGGGTTATACTAACCAAGTCTGAAATGGCTTTTTGATATATACTGCCTGAAAGTTCAGTACGAGATGTTTCTAAAGCACCATGAGATGATAAGTAAATATGACAAGGCTCTGAGATATACTCAATTGTTTAATATAATATAATGTATGCTTGGGCACCAATGCATTTTATGTATGTTTTTATGTATGTTTTTTATGTATGTTTATTTTGAACTATTCAGTTCTTACTTTTAATATACCAGTATTTTTCTTAGCTGAACAAGGTAACATTCATGGAACTGAGTTTAATGGGTTACTGTATTTTTAAATGAAGGAAACATGTGATTATAGAGATCCTATCACAAGCTTTTGTTGGTTTTAAAAGTGATGTTCAAAGTTTTAGTTTGTGTAAAGAGTCTGAAGTTTGGAATAAACAATTTGCTAACTTACATGGATTTATTTGTTTGAATTTCTACTTTCATTTTATTGCTCATTGGAAAGTCACGCATCTTTTTGGACTGAGTTTTACTAGTGCCAATAAGGTTTTAGATAGAATGCCAGGTACACAGGTTGTTTGCAGACTCTGCCCAATATTAATTTTGTTTGAAGGCTAAACATTAAGGAGGGAGCCATTTCAAGTTCTAGTATTTGGAGTTTTGTGCTGTAGTAATCTTGCTATCTTGTGCATTTATGATCTTGCTACTGTGTGGTTCCATCATTCTAAATCATGTTGTTTATACCAACTTTCTGGCAGGCTGAAAAGGATATGAAGGCTGCAGCAGTAAAATAGAAAAATCCACAGAGAAGATCAAACGTGTTCTTCTAAATTATATCTTTGTACTCTGAGCTACTTTAATACATGAAAAGGACTCAAAAAAACGTTTTTTTTTTTCCACAAAATATCCATCAAGGAGCCTGGGTTACTAACAACATTGCCTTAATGCTATCCAAAATCCTTTTGAAGTCCCCTCTATACTTGTCACAAGGAAGTGAAAACTTGGCTCCTTCCTACAGACACAGCATGGTAGTACTGATTTTCAGACATCTTACATATCTTCTGAAATATGACTGCTTGTATTTTTGCCTGACTGACCCTCATGTGTGTTTTTCTTAAAACTTGTTTTTTTAATTTGGTTTTAAAACAGACCAATTACAAAACAGACAAGTAACTATTTACATAGGTCCACAGCTGATCAATACATCAAAGTTGCACATCAACAATTAACATTTTTCAAGTCTTTAAGTTTAAGCCAAGATTTATATGAATGTGTAATAGTAGAAGTTCTCATCTTTAAACTATGCAAATTGATTACTGCAAACAAATTTTGCCATACTATTAAACACTAGACGGGATAATTTACTTTTCCAATTTTTAGTAATTACTTTTCTTTGGAATTATCTCATGAATCACAGCATTAAATATATATATATATATATATATATATATATATATATATATATATATATATATATATATATATATATAAATATTATATCTGACCATAGAGCTTGCATAAAAGTATTCATTTCTTTCCAAAAAGGGTTCACATTCATATTCCATATGCATCCAAACAGCTATGGATTTCAGAATCACATCTCCAGCAATTGATTTATACACAACTTCAATTTTGTTAGGAGTGACAAAAGCTCTATGTAAAAATTTCAAAGTAAAAAATTTCAAAATGAACAAAGATGTAGTTTTATCTGTAGATTTTAATATTAATTTCTTGTATTCTTCAGATAAATCTTCCTTATTAATATTTGAGAAGCAGCTCCAATAGGAACAGTCTAAATCTGTAAAATCTAACTAAAGATTATTATAAATTTGTGACAAATATGACTTATTTTTCATTGCATTACTGATATTTACTAAGAATTTTAATAATTTGACGAACAATTTCTTATCTAGGTTAAATATCTTATTTACTTGTGTTCACTAAATCTCTAAATATTGTAAAATGACCAATTCTCAGAATCTTGATTGTATTTGGACCTTAAATTTTCAACCGTATATACCAATACCATTTAAGCATTTATGCCAATAAATTACTTTATTTCAATACTCGCATTTTTTTGAAGTTATGAGTTGGCTTAGCAGTCATTTGTATATGCAATTGGAAACAGAAAATATTACGTCTTTAATACAATGATTAGAATGTCATTTATGCAAAAATATTTTAATAACCACATACAACTATTGGGTACTATTTGTTTAGGACTGGTTGTGATATATTTATTATTTACTAATATTATTTCTTGATAAATTTGTTTCCATTTGAAACATAAGATTAATTTATCCACAAAGCGATAACTTTTACAATTGCTGGGGCAGTATACAACTGAATATCAGGGAGCCCTATTCGACCATTACCCCAACCTTTTCTGTGCCATTCAAAGGATACTCTGTTTATTAGGATGACAAAACATTTAAGGAGAATGTTATTTATCTTCATCAATTTTTTAGTAGAGACAGTACTAAAGATGGGGAGACAAATAATATTTTAGGGAGAATTACCACCTTAATAAGCATTTATCATTCTTCCTTGGTTAAGAAGAATTTGCTCCAATTTGTGACTAAACTTAAAATTTTTTCAACAACCTGTTGAAATTATTTTGCATCATTTCTTCACTATTAGAAATAATGGTTATACCAAGGTATTTCATTTGAGTGCTGCTCTAATTGAAGTTAGAATATTTTTGTAGAAATTTTTAAATTTATTAATAATGTACTACTTTTTATCATAATTAAATCTTAAGTTTGAGATGTCTTCAAACTGACATAACTAATTATATAGTCTAATGAATTTTCTATACTTCCTATTGTTAGTAAAATATAAAATCAGAAAAAAAAAGAGTTGAGTCTTTAGTTCGAAATCTCCTTTTATTTTGAAACCATTAATGTTCCTACTGGATCTAATATTTAATATATATCTAATATAGTAAAGAGTTCTATAGATAATGCAAAAAATAAAGGGATAATGGACAGCCTTTTTGTGCCTTTTTGTAACTTAAAGGAATTATAAAGAAAATAACCTATTTTAACATAACTACAAGAGCTATGGTACAACTTAAAAAGTAATGCAATTAGCTCAGGTGAGAAATTATACACTGTTTTAAACAGGTAAGACCAATTAACAGAGTCAAAAGCCTCATCTAAAACCAAGACTAATGATAGAAAGTTCTCTTATTTGCATAGTGCATTAACGTACTCTTATTACATCATCCTGTACTTGTCTATTTAAAATAAACCCAGTTTGATCATTAATTAGTTTAGGTCTAAGTAGATTAATTTGGTTAGCTAAAATGGACATGATCACTTTGTAGTCCACATTTAAAAGTGAAATGGGTCTGTATGATGAACACTTTATAGGATCCTTATCTTGTTTTAAAGATATGTGATATAATAGAATATTTCCAGGATGGGGGGGGGGACTTCAGCAGTTGTTTTTAATTCTCTTATGACCTTATCTAGTATTTTAACTGCATCATCTGGTAGCATTTTATATAGTTCTGGTACAAGACAATCTAAGCCCAAAGGCCTTATTATTTTAACTTTATCTTTTATTTCAGTTAAAGTGAATGGTTTATCAACTTTTTACTTGTTCACTTGTTAAGTATTTACATTTTCCCTTAGAGGAGTTTTAACTATGTTACAAGTTATTTATATTACTTGTATTTCCATAAAATATTTTAAAGCCCTCAAGAATACCTTTAATATCTGTTATTTTTATTTATGTGAATTATAAATTTGACATGATTTAGTTTATTAATGGTCTTTGATCTCAGAGCAAGTTTATGCAAGCTTCAAGGATTTAGTGAATATGCCCGAAGTTTAACTTTTTCCAGGTTAACTGAACCTTTATGATTTAGAATTTCAACCTACTTTATATTTATGTTTTTAAGTTCAGACCGACTGATAATGTCATTTGGTTTTAGATTTAACTTTAGTGTGTTTCTGTCCCATTCTCTTGTTTTACTAGTACACCAGCTTTTAACTCTTCCACTTAAATAAGCCTTTAGTGAAGCACACAGGACAATGTCATTTACTACACCATTCATGTTGATTGCTAGGAAATTTTTGCCCTCATTAACATACCAATTCTTGAATCCTTTTTATTTTAATAATGTACACTGGTAATCTCCTGTGATGTACTACAGTTAGTTTTTTTTAATTATATTTAAGAATACAGCATTATGGTCCACATTAAACTACTGAAACTTCTCTGATATTTGATAAACAAATGTTATCAATATTGGTTTGTATTCCTTATCTGTATGAACAATGGGTAAATTGAAATGAGTTAGTTTTCCTTAGCTCATATACATCCTTTAAATTCATCAAATTTAAAAAATGTGTTGCGTTTTCCTGAAGATGTGACTCTCAGCTTTCTATCTGCAGTGGAATATTTGATAAAATACAATTAAAAATCACCAGCCATTATGATTCATCTTTCATATAATAGGCTACACTATCTATGTTCACAGGTGTTTACTAGGCTAACAGCCACAAGGGCCTTTTTAAGCCTAGCCATGCATCCCAAATCTTTGACAAGTTCTGATACTATTGATAACTGCAAGCATGGGACTGGGAGATAAACCATTTACAGGTTACCTATGTCCATTAGAGACATGGGTGCCAAACCAGGGACTAAATTTTCTGGCTTCCCATCTAACTGTTCAAGTTGCACTTGAATTGGGTTAGAGAGGAACTCTTGCTTCACATGGATGGGGAGCCTGTTCTATAGACGGGGTAGTCTCTGGGATACACACCTATCTCTCTAGCAGGTCCTATTTCTATCACAGGCAAGGTTCAAAGTCTTTAGAACAGTTAATTCTGGTACTGTTTTCTGTGGATATGCAGGAGGTCCATCAGAGTGTGGTCTGACAATGCCCTGTATGCCAGGCATAGATCTCCCCTCAAAAGCCTGTAGGAGACAGAATACAGTGATAGGGCCCTGAGGCAGGCTGCATAGGACATGTTATTTACGACCCTGTATTCTTTTAGTGAGGAACCTCTGTGGATGTTCCAATTGTTGGCTATGGCTAGTTAGGTACATACCAAAGGGGGCATTGCACTCAACGACAGCTCTGATGAATACCGAATACAGTGGAACAATGACTTCCCTGGACTCAGATGGCCCACCCTTGCCTATAAGCTGCGCAACACAGAATGATTTCCTCACCACCACAGACACATGACGGTCAAACGCTAGATTACTATCTGTGTGCGTCTCCCTAAGGCTCAGACTACTGGGTTAACTCTAAGAGGTATGTTGTCTATATGACAGTTACTAGGGATGAATGACTTCCAAAGGAATGTACTATGCATTTCTTGACATTTAGTTTTAATTGATGGCTCTGACACCAGTTGTGTGCGTGTCAGCCCCTCCTGGAGAACATTTGTGTCAGTGTGAGATTCAATGACAGCTCCTAATTTGCAATCATCTGCATATCTAGTCAGCCAGAGACCACAAACACTGGCCTTGACTTCTGAGAAGTAAATGCCAAAAAGGAGTGGTCCAAGGACTGATCCCTAAAGGACTCCAATTCTGACTGGCCCCTCTATAAAGGTGGACTCCCAGTTCCAACTCCCCTGGTCCTGTCTGTGAGCCAGTTGGCTATCCACCGGGGGACATATGGGTTTGTACCTAACCTCCTCAGTTTTTCAACAATGCCCAAGTGGGACACTGTGTCAAATACCTTGGCCAGATCAAGGCAGGCAGCATGAACGACTTTGCCCTCATCCATTGCCCTGGAGACCCTCTCAAAGAAGTTCACCAGGCCAAGTGGGCACGATCTGCCCCGACAAAACCAAACCGTGCTGGGTCCAATGTCTGGAGGTTTACATATCTCTACCGATAATCTCCATGATAATTATTTCCATGACTTTACATAGAAGACTAGTGAGAACCATGGGTATGCAGTTTCCAGGTTCTGCAGATGGCCCACACCCACACAGAGGGATGGCCATTGTCTTTCTCCCATTCATGAGGCAGAAAGCCTGTCTGGAGGCTTTAGTTAAACAGTAATTCCAGAGGCCCTGATAGGTCATGTATCATGCTACCCAGAAGGCATCCTGCGATATTGTCTCTGCCCATTGATGCAGTGTTCTTGGTCTTAGAGAGAGCAACAAGGACCTTTTCCCCGGTGATAGCAGGGGGAGTCACATTTGATTATGTTTCCTGAGGGAAGGTTGAGGGGGAGAGAGAAGTGAAGTTGGAGCTGAATTTATCAGCCAGGGGGTTTGCTATACCTTATGGCTCAGCACAGGCGGCTCCATTTACAATGAGCTCCAGCACACAATTGTGTAATGTCTTTGTGGTTGCAGACATAGCCAAAGAATGCCCTGTAATTATCCTTGGCCTGGGAAGCAAAACCTACCCCAAATTTGGCTTTTGTAGGCTATTTGTCCTCGGAGTTGTTTGCCCAGCTTGATAAGAGTGTTCTTATCCTGCTGAGTGCATCACCCCCTAATTCGACTTTATAATTTTTTCCATGATTTAAGCGCAGAACAATCTTAAAAATAAAACTACCCTGGTGGAATCCCAAGATCAACAGGTTGTATAACAAAAGAAAGAAAATCATGGAGAAAATTTAGGAAGTTCAATGCCCAGCAAGATAAGAACTCCCTCATCAATCTAAACAATCAACTCAGAGGGCCAACAATATCTACCAGCTACAGCCAGTTTTGAGGTACAGATAGCCTCCCTGGCCAAGGACAACCAGAAGGCCTCCCCCAACCATGTCCGCAACCCCAAAGGCAGTCCACAACAATGAATATAGACTGGGATGAACTTGGTTTTATATCACGTTAAGTCTGTTCCAGGGTAGCGATATCCTCCGTGAGCCATCCACACTGAGCAGGAAGATATAGCAAATCTACCAGATGACAGTTGGCTTCAATTTTACACCACTCTCCCTCAGAGACCATGCTCAGCAAGAAATGCCAATGAATATAACTCCTCCAACCATCACCAGGGAACAGAGTCTCAATGCACTCTCGAAGGCCAAGAACAATGCATTGCTGGGCCCTAATGATATCCCAGAATGCCTACAAAATAGCATGAAACATGACCTATCAGAACCACTACAATCACAATTCAACCATGTCTCCAGACTGGCTTTGTGCCATGTGAATGGAGAAGTGCAACAGTCATACCCCCTGCGCAAGGGTGGGTCATCTACAGACTCCAGCAACCACAGACTACAGCCTGAATAGTCTAACAAGCAAAGCTATGGACAGCATTATCATGGAATTGATTAACAATGGCATAGGAAACCTTCAGACACTGGCTACACCACAGCTGGGTTCCGTCAAGGGCAGGTCATGCCCACTCAACCTGGTGACCTTTTTGAGAAGGTCACCAAAGTACTGACAAGGGAAAAATCACGCACACCACCAACACTGACCTAGCCAAGGTACCAGACACACTCATCTCAGGCACTGCAGAGAAACTCAAGGAATTAGGTTTAAACCACCATAACCACACTACTGGATAGCCATATGGCTCACAAACAGGACCTAAGAAGCCAAGATAGGGGAGTCCACCTCCACAAAGAGGCCATTCACCAGTGGAGTCCCTGAAGGCTCTGTGCTGGGTATGCTCCCTTTTGGCACCCACTTCTCTGAAGCAAAGGCCAATGTCAAGGGCCTCTGCTGACCAAGTTTGTAAACAATTCTAAAATAATTGTATAAAAAGAATTGCCCCCAAGTCAGTAACACCCTCAAAAAGTGTTGACACAAACAACTGGTGCCATAGCAGCAGTCTAAAACTCAAAGTAATGAAATGCATAATAGTATCCTTTTGAGAGGTTGGCCAACCCTGGAAACTATAACACTGATAAACATGTCAGAGCAGAACCAACAGTCAGGGATTTCATGATGCATGTAGACAGTAAACTGGCATTTCGACCACAACTTATCTATGGTAGTTAAGAAACCACTCTACATCGCACAACCTACAAGCAACAGCATGGCATCCAGATCCAAGGAAGCCATCCTCCCAATGTACTCAGCCCTCATCAGACCAACCACTAAGTGCAATGCACCCCTTGGGATTATCCAACCAGGCACATGCAACTGCAATGCCCACAAACGTTCCTCACAAAAACAAGCACAGACTCAAAGCCCTGTCACTATGCTTTATATAATAGAGACTGCTAACAGGTGGAAACCTCTTACCCAACACTGATGAATATACCTGCAAAACAGCAAGTCAAATGGCATCAGAAATGCTCAGTCTAGGGATCTAAACCTCTTCAGCAAGATCAATAGAACAGTTGGGAGGAAGAGTTATATCTCTCAGGGGATATTGCTGCTCTGAAGCACACTCCCCACTTCGTAAAAAAAGAAGTTATGTACCTACCATAACGTTCCATGTTAGTTGTCTTCATCTCGCCTTCTTTCTTGCTGTTTGGGTTCGGAGCCGATCCTTGGCTTCGACTCGGCCATCTTCTATAGCTCGAGAACTGTTTACTGGCTCGAGGCTACCCCTTATCCCAGAATGCCCAGCATCAGCTACCCAGATTTCATTTGTGATGGCGCATACTAGACATAAGTCGAGTAACCAGTTACCTAAAAACTGGTTGTCCAATACACCTAAACAAAGAAAGCGTCATGGCACGTGAAGTAAAAAAGATATTCAGCCAGTGAAAAACAAAAAGGGAACTCCTCCCAGTCCTCTAGGAAGGGGGGAAGGAGGGAGGGACGCAAGAAGAAAGTAGAGATGAAGACAACTAACATGGAACGTTATGGTAGGAACATAACTTCTTTATGTTAGGTTGTCCATCGTTCTTGCTGTTTGGGACAGCGTCCCTAGCACCTAAAATCTCAGGTGGCTCATTGGAACAGACTCTTCAGAAAAGTAGAACCAAAGGAAGCTCTGCTCTGGGAAACCATATCCACCTTGTAATTTGAGATAAAAGTGTGAGGGTTTGGCCAAGTGGCAGCTGTACAGATTGAGTCTGTGTGCAAACTAGACTGAAAGGCTACAGAGGTGGCTAATGCTCTAGTGGAATGACCTTTTGGTTTAGCTGGTAGCTCTATCTCATAACTGATAAATAAAAGCAATAGTATCAGATAACCATCTGGATAAGGTCACCTTAGAAACTGGAAGGCCTTGTTTGTTGAAAGCATAAGAAAGAAATAACTGGTCTGACTTTCTTAGTTCTATGGAGATAAAAAAGCAATTGTCTGTGCACATCCAATTGGTGGAGCTTGTATTCTGCCTTGTTGCTGCGATTAGGAAAGAAAATTGGGAGAGCTATGGATTGATTTAAATTGTTCTCTGAGCAGACTTTAGGAAAAGGATGGATTGGTCCTCAGAGAAACTCTGTCCTTGTGAAACACCGGGTAAGCAGGACAAACGCATAGTGCTTGAAGTTCTGAGACACGTCTAGCTGAAGTGATAGCAACCAGAAAAAATGTCTTCAAAGAAAGAAATTTTAAGGAACATGATGCTGCCGGTTCAAAGGGAGGCAAAATTAAGAAAGCTAAAACTAAACTGAGATCCCAAGGAGGAGGAGGATCTCTGACTGGGGGTCTAAGAAGAGATGTTCCTCGCATAAAGGCCTTGCAGAGCTTATGAGACATTATGCTAGAATTAAACATACCGATATGAAAATTAGAAATGGCAGCTAGCTGTACTCTAATGGTAGCGGAGGCCGCACCAGACTGAAAGAATTGTGCTGGAAATTCAAGAATTTCATGGACTGGGGCTGAGAAAGGATCCAAATTTCTAGATTCTGCCCAGTAAGAAAACAGTTTCCATTTACTAGCATACGTTTTCCTCGTAGTAGACTTGTGTGAGTAAACAATAATATCACGGACTGCTGGGGAGATATTGGAAAGCCTGGCTAAGGTTGGAAGTAGAATAACCAAGCTGTGAGCTGGAGAGTTTGAAGGGATTGGTGCAACCCGCCGGATTTATGAATCAGAAGATCTGGAACCAGGTCCAAAATCCACAGTTGATTCAGAAGGTGGAGGTGCAGGAATGGGAACCATATCTGTCGAAACCAATATGGGGCAATGAGGATCATTTTGCAACCCAACGATTTTGCTTTCTGTACGAGTCTTGGTATTAGGGGAAAAGTGTAAAGGAGTCCTTGAGGCCAATCGTGGACTAGAGCACCTCTAGGTACATGACCTGGAAGAGGAAGTAGGGAGAAGTAGCTGCTGCATTTGTTGTTGAGAGGAGTGGCAAATAGGTCACAGCAAGGCTGTCCTCATTTGCGGAAGATAAAATCCGCAACTTCCTGATTCAGAGACAACTCGTGAAGCATGAGGATAGCTCTGCTGAGCCTGTCCTCTATGATGTTGGATTTCCCAGGGATGTGCACTGCTATCGGAAAACGTTGGGAGGAAATAGCCCACTGCCACAGTCTGAGTGCTTCTCGACACAAGGGGTAAGACCTGGTCCCGCCCTGTTCATTGATGCATCACACCACGGACATGTCCGTTTGCACTGCAATGGTCCTGGAAGGAAGAGAGTCTTGAAGGGCTTGCAACACTAGGAACACCGCTCTCATTTCTAGGATAATGATATGCAGATGGTACTCGTGAGGTTGCCAAGTGCCTTGGACTGTCCTGCCTAGATAATGCCCCCCCCACCCTATCACAGAGGCGTCCGTGGTCATTGTGGTTACCGGAGGGGGTTGTATGAAAGGTCTGCCTTGAATTATTAGTGGGGACACCATCCACCAAGAAAGGTGCCTTTTGCACATTTCTGTGATCAGGATCATGTGAGACATGGGTAGTTCCTGGAAAGACCACTGCGTTAAAAGAAGCCACTGAAGAATTCTCATGTGGAAACGCGCTAATGGGACAAGAATGGCAGTTGCCATGGAGCCTAGAGCTTGGACGACATATCTGACTTGAATCCTTTTGCTCTGCATTAGAATTAACACTTGTTGACGAATAGTGGAAAAGTACAGTTGTGTACCTACCATAAATGTAGATGGTAGAGTGTGTATTCACTGTTGCAGTCATTACAATTGGGTTATCCTGCTGGCAGGCTACCTGCAGTCGGCCTGAGTTCCAAAATTTCCCCGGGTGTTCCCGCGTCATGCAGTATAAAGATGC